>NW_028320123.1:0-285908 GCF_062004578.1 Staurois parvus
ATTACCCCTCCCTACTACACCCCCCATATATACCCCTCCCATACTACCCCCCGATATATACCCCTCCCATACTACACCCCCATATATACCCCTCCCATACTACACCCCCGATATATACCCCTCCCATACTACACCCCCGATATATACCCCTCCCATACTACACCCCCGATATATACCCCTCCCATACTACACCCCCCGATATATACCCCTCCCATACTACACCCCCGATATATACCCCTCCCATACTACACCCCCGATATATACCCCTCCCATACTACACCCCCGATATATACCCCTCCCATACTACACCCCCCGATATATACCCCTCCCATACTACACCCCCGATATATACCCCTCCCATACTACACCCCCGATATATACCCCTCCCATACTACACCCCCGATATATACCCCTCCCATACTACACCCCCGATATATACCCCTCCCATACTACACCCCCGATATATACCCCTCCCATACTACACCCCCCATATATACCCCTCCCATACTACACCCCCCGATATATACCCCTCCCATACTACACCCCCCGATATATACCCCTCCCATACTACACCCCCGATATATACCCCTCCCATACTACACCCCCCGATATATACCCCTCCCATACTACACCCCCCGATATATACCCCTCCCATACTACACCCCCCGATATATACCCCTCCCATACTACACCCCCCGATATATACCCCTCCCATACTACACCCCCGATATATACCCCTCCCATACTACACCCCCCGATATATACCCCTCCCATACTACACCCCCCGATATATACCCCTCCCATACTACACCCCCCGATATATACCCCTCCCATTACTACACCCCCGATATATACCCCTCCCATACTACACCCCCGATATATACCCCTCCCATACTACACCCCCCGATATATACCCCTCCCATACTACACCCCCCGATATATACCCCTCCCATACTACACCCCCCGATATATACCCCTCCCATACTACACCCCCCCGATATATACCCCTCCCATACACCCCCGATATATACCCCTCCCATACTACACCCCCGATATATACCCCTCCCATACTACACCCCCCCATATATACCCCTCCCATACTACACCCCCCCCCGATATATACCCCTCCCATACTACACCCCCGATATATACCCCTCCCATACTACACCCCCCCATATATACCCCTCCCATACTACACCCCCCGATATATACCCCTCCCATACTACACCCCCCGATATATACCCCTCCCATACTACACCCCCCGATATATACCCCTCCCATACTACACCCCCCGATATATACCCCTCCCATACACCCCCCGATATATACCCCTCCCATACTACACCCCCCATATATACCCCTCCCATACTACACCCCCCATATATACCCCTCCCATACACCCCCCGATATATACCCCTCCCATACTACACCCCCGATATATACCCCTCCCATACTACACCCCCGATATATACCCCTCCCATACTACACCCCCGATATATACCCCTCCCATACTACCACCCCGATATATACCCCTCCCATACTACACCCCCGATATATACCCCTCCCATACTACACCCCCGATATATACCCCTCCCATACTACACCCCCCGATATATACCCCTCCCATACTACACCCCCCGATATATACCCCTCCCATACTACACCCCCGATATATACCCCTCCCATACTACACCCCCGATATATACCCCTCCCATACTACACCCCCCATATATACCCCTCCCATACACCCCCCGATATATACCCCTCCCATACTACACCCCCCGATATATACCCCTCCCATACTACACCCCCCGATATATACCCCTCCCATACTACACCCCCCCATATATACCCCTCCCATACTACACCCCCCGATATATACCCCTCCCATACTACACCCCCGATATATACCCCTCCCATACTACACCCCCCGATATATACCCCTCCCATACTACACCCCCCGATATATACCCCTCCCATACTACACCCCCCGATATATACCCCTCCCATACTACACCCCCCGATATATACCCCTCCCATACTACACCCCCCCATATATACCCCTCCCATACTACACCCCCCAATATATACCCCTCCCATACTACACCCCCCGATATATACCCCTCCCATACTACACCCCCCCCCGATATATACCCCTCCCATACTACACCCCCCGATATATACCCCTCCCATACTACACCCCCCGATATATACCCCTCCCATACTACACCCCCCGATATATACCCCTCCCATACTACACCCCCCCATATATACCCCTCCCATACTACACCCCCCCATATATACCCCTCCCATACTACACCCCCCCCCCACGATATACTATTCCTACATTAATGCTCTATGGGTAGACGGGGGAGGGGAGCAGCCATGCCAGTGAGAGCCAATGACATTTACCACTGAGATCCCAGGGGGCGGACCAAGTACATGAGATCCCAGGGGGCGGGACAAGTACATGAGTTCCCAGGGGGCGGGCCAAGTACATGAGATCCCAGGGGGCGGGCCAAGTACATGAGATCCCATTGTATCCAAGATGGTGTCCGGAGCGGCCACATGATCGCCACCTCTGGCGCCCCTGCTAAATCCAACGCCATCCGGGCGGTAGCGGGCCCCGAAGCCGGAGGTCCTGCCAACACCCTGAAGGGGTGCTGGGCGCCCTCTCCCTCCGGCGGAGCTCCGGCGGCTCGTGGCCTACTGCAGCACCTAAAGCCGCGGTCTTTCCTGCAGGCTGCGACGTACTGAGTCGCCTCCGAAACGCCGCCGCCCCAGTAAGAGGGACGCTACCACCACCCCAGTCGGTACCTACAAATGCCGCAATGACCCGTGACGCCGCCGTTCCGGAGGTCCTGCCGTCACCCAGGAGGGGTACTGGGCCTACCGCGGTCCTCCTTGCCGACCCAAGACGCCACCGTCCCGCGCCAGAAAAAGGGGAACCTACCACCACCCCTACCGGTACCTACAGCCTCCGCCACCACCGCTGAGAGAGCCCCTCCTTCCTACTCCTGTACCGTGAGGAGCCACCACCGCTGAGAGAGCCCCTCCTACTCCTGTACCGTGAGGAGCCACCACCGCTGAGAGAGCCCCTCCTACTCCTGTACCGTGAGGAGCCACCACCGCTGAGAGAGCCCCTCCCTCCTACTCCTGTACCGTGAGGAGCCACCACCGCTGAGAGAGCCCCTCCCTCCTACTCCTGTACCGTGAGGAGCCACCACCGCTGAGAGAGCCCCTCCCTCCTACTCCTGTACCATGAGGAGCCACCACCGCTGAGAGAGCCCCTCCCTCCTACTCCTGTACCATGAGGAGCCACCACCGCTGAGAGAGCCCCTCCCTCCTACTCCTGTACCATGAGGAGCCACCACCGCTGAGAGAGCCCCTCCTTCCTACTCCTGTACCGTGAGGAGCCACCACCGCTGAGAGAGCCCCTCCTACTCCTGTACCGTGAGGAGCCACCACCGCTGAGAGAGCCCCTCCTACTCCTGTACCGTGAGGAGCCACCACCGCTGAGAGAGCCCCTCCCTCCTACTCCTGTACCGTGAGGAGCCACCACCGCTGAGAGAGCCCCTCCCTCCTACTCCTGTACCGTGAGGAGCCACCACCGCTGAGAGAGCCCCTCCCTCCTACTCCTGTACCGTGAGGAGCCACCACCGCTGAGAGAGCCCCTCCCTCCTACTCCTGTACCATGAGGAGCCACCACCGCTGAGAGAGAGCCCCTCCCTCCTACTCCTGTACCGTGAGGAGCCACCACCGCTGAGAGAGAGCCCCTCCCTCCTACTCCTGTACCATGAGGAGCCACCACCGCTGAGAGAGCCCCTCCCTCCTACTCCTGTACCATGAGGAGCCACCACCGCTGAGAGAGCCCCTGCCTCCTACTCCTGTACCGTGAGGAGCCACCACCGCTGAGAGAGCCCCTCCCTCCTACTCCTGTACCATGAGGAGCCACCACCGCTGAGAGAGCCCCTCCCTCCTACTCCTGTACCATGAGGAGCCACCACCGCTGAGAGAGCCCCTCCCTCCTACTCCTGTACCATGAGGAGCCACCACCGCTGAGAGAGCCCCTGCCTCCTACTCCTGTACCGTGAGGAGCCACCACCGCTGAGAGAGCCCCTCCCTCCTACTCCTGTACCGTGAGGAGCCACCACCGCCGGCACTGAGAGGGTACGCCACCAACACGGCTCCCCTGCTCCCCACCGTGCCACACAGCCGCCCCCCCGTGCCCCCCACCACTCAGCCCATCACGTGAGCCTGCCTAGCGGCCTACAACACCCACAGACGCCGGGCCCTACAACACTCACAGACGCCGGGCCCTACAACACCCACAGACGCCGGGCCCTACAACACCCACAGACGCCGGGCCCTACAACACCCACAGACGCCGGGCCCTACAACACCCACAGACGCCGGGCCCTACAACACCCTCAGGCGCCGGACCCTACAACACCCACAGACGCCGGGCCCTACAACACCCTCAGGCGCCGGACCCTACAACACCCACAGACGCCGGGCCCTACAACACCCACAGACGCCGGGCCCTACAACACCCACAGACGCCGGGCCCTACCGCTCCCACGGACGCCGGGCCTCACGGCACCCACAAGCACTGGCCTGCAACACCTACAAGCGCCAGCCCACAGCACCCGCAGATGCCGGGCCCTACTGCACCTACTGACGCCAGCCTACAGACACCGGGCCCTACAGCACCTCCAGACGCCGGCCTACAGACACCGGGCCCTACAGCACCTCCAGACGCCCGGCCCTACAGCACCTCCAGACGCGGGCCCTACAGCACCTCCGACGCCGGGCCCCACAGCACCTCCAGACGCCGGGCCCCACAGCACCTCCAGACGCCAGCCTACAGACACCGGGCCCTACAGCAGCTCCAGACGCCAGCCTACAGACACCGGGCCCTACAACACCTCCAGACGCCCGGCCCTACAGCACCTCCAGACGCGGGCCCTACAGCACCTCCGACGCCGGGCCCCACAGCACCTCCAGACGCCCGGCCCTACAGCACCTCCGACGCCGGGCCCTACAGCACCTCCGACGCCGGGCCCTACAGCACCTCCAGACGTCAGCCTACAGCACCCACAGACTGCTGTGACTAGCCAGCAGCAGATCCAGCTGCCCACCACTCTCCCTCTCCTCCCACAGATGAACTCCTCCGTCACTGCCCCTCCGCATCTATGCACCCCGATGTCAAACCTTTCACCTCCCTCACTTGACCAGCACTCCGCCCACCCTCCTAATATGCCACCTGTACTCCTCTCCTCGTACTCCTCTCCTCCATTCACAAAATCTCCTCCCTCTACCCCCCTACAACAACTATACATCTCCCCCTCACTGCTTCCATCTCCCCACTACACCTCTCACCACCTCCTCCTGATACTCCACTCTCCCACCGACCCACACGCCACCACCAACAGACCCACACGCCACCACCAACAGACCCACACGCTACCACCAACAGACCCACACGCCACCACCAACAGACCCACACGCCCCTGCACATCCCGCTCCCATGCCACCTTCCTCACCCTTCTCCTCCTCCTCACCACCGGGGACATCTCCCCAAACCCTGGTCCTGCACCACCTCACTCACCCACTAGGCACCCTCCTACTCCCACAAACCACCAACCCCCTCAACCCTATACCTGTCCCCCTCCTCCCCGCATCCACCCCTCCTCTCTCGGTTGCACTCCTGAACGCCCGATCGGTTTGCAAGAAGCTCACCGCCATCCATGACCTCTCTATCCCCCACTCCCTCAACCTCCTAGTGGTCACCAAAACCTGGATCCAGCCCACTGACTCCGCCTCCCCTGCGGCACTCTCCTATGGAGGTCTAGTCTGGTCCCATTCACCCAGACCGAGTGGCTGCAGAGGGGGTGGAGTCGGCGTGCTCTTGTCACCGCTGACCACCTTCCAGGTCCTCCCAAACCCCCCCTCTATCCTTCTCCTCCTTTGAGGCCCACTGCATCCGGATCTTCTCCCCCACCCCTCTGAGGATTGCAGTGATCTATCGGCCTCCTGGACCCGTATCCCACTTCCTGGATGACATTCCCGCCTGGCTGCCCTTCTTCCTCTCCTCTGAGCTACCCACCATCATCCTTCAATATCCCCATCAATATCAACAACCCGGCTACATCCCAACTCCTCCTCCTAACCTCTTCTTCTGCCCTCACACAGTCCTCCACCCACACCAATGGGAACCCCCTGGACCTCCTCTCCTGCCCTCACACAGTGCACAGTCCTCCACCCACACCAATTGGAACCCCCTGGACCTCCTCTCCTGCCCTCACACAGTGCACACAGTCCTCCACCCACACCAATGGGAACCCCCTGGACCTCCTCTCTGCCCTCACACAGTGCACACAGTCCTCCACCCACACCAATGGGAACCCCCTGGACCTCCTCTCCTGCCCTCACACAGTGCACAGTCCTCCACCCACACCAATTGGAACCCCCTGGACCTCCTCTCCTGCCCTCACACAGTCCTCCACCCACACCAATGGGAACCCCCTGGACCTCCTCTCCTGCCCTCACACAGTGCACAGTCCTCCACCCACACCAATTGGAACCCCCTGGACCTCGTCTTCTCCCATCTCTGCACCCCCCACAACCACACAAACACCCCTTTCCCTCTCTCTGACCACAACCTCATCACGTTCTCCATCTCCCCGTCCTATAACGCCTCCCCCCCAAACGTCCAACCATCACCAGCCATAACCTCCGCAACCTGAACCCGGCCCCCCTCCACTCTGCAGCTGACCGTCTGTATGACAGTATCCTTCCCCTGTCCTGCCCTGACCTGACCTGACCTGACCTGGCCTGACCTGACCTGGCCTGACCTGACCTGACCTGTCCTGCCCTGACCTGCCCTGCCCTGACCTGACCTGACCTGACCTGCCCTGTCCTGCCCTGACCTGCCCCGACCTGCCCCGACCTGGCCACTACTGTGTGCAATGACTCTGTCAGCTGCCTTAGACTCCCTGGCACCCCTAACCACACGTAGCATCAGACCCCGACCACTCCAACCCTGGCAGACTGACCACACTAAACATCAGACCCCGACCACTCCAACCCTGGCAGACTGACCCCACTAAACATCAGACCCCGACCACTCCAACCCTGGCAGACTGACCCCACTAAACATCAGACCCCGACCGCTTCAACCCTGGCAGACTGACCACACTAAACATCTTACATGACGCAGTCGTGCACTGGAGCGATTATGGCGCAAAACCAGATCGCCTCGAGTGTTCTCCCTCTACAAATCCGCCTTCCTCACCTCCTCCTCCTCCCTCCACACAGCCAAACAAGCCGACTTTGTAACCCTCATCAACACCCTCCCCACCTGTCCCCGCCGGCTCTTCTCCACCTTCAACTCCCTACTCCCCCCCCCCCCACCCCCACCCAGCACCTCACTCACCGCTCCCCCACCCAGCACCTCACTTACCGCTCTCCCCCCCTCACCCCCACCCAGTACCTCACTCACCGCTTCCCGCCCCCACCCCCACCCAGCACCTCACTCACCACTCCCCCACCCAGCACCTCACTTACCGCTCTCCCCCCCCCTCACCCCCACCCAGTACCTCACTCACCACTCCCCCCCCCCTCACCCCCACCCAGCACCTCACTCACCGCCCACGAGATTGCCGATCACTTCCAATATAAGATCGACGCAATCCATAAGGACATCGCCAATGCTCAGCCCACCTCCCCACCTGCCCCCCCCCCCCACCATAACCCCCCCAACACTCTCCTCCTTCAGCCTCGCTACCACTGAGGAGGTCACTAAGGTCTTCTCAGAAGTCCGCCTCACCACCTGCCCCCTGGATCCTGTCCCCTCACAACTCCTCCGGTCACCCTCCCCCTCCATCCTACGCTCCCTCACCCACATCTTCAATCTCTCCCTCTCCACTGGCGCCTTCCCCTCCCCCCTAAAGCACATCACCCCCATACTCAAAAAGCCCTCCCTGGACCCCACCGACCTGAACAACCTCAGACCCATCTCCCTGCCGCCATTTACATCCAAACTCCTCGAGCGCCTCGTCTACAATCACCTGAGCTCCTCCCTCACCGACAACAACCTCCTCGATCCCCTACAGTCCGGCTTCTGTCCCCTACACTCCACCGAAACCGCCCTACACTCCACCGAAACCGCCCTACGCTCCACCGAAACCGCCCTACGCTCCACCGAAACCGCCCTACGCTCCACCGAACCCGCCCTACGCTCCACCGAAACCCCCCTACGCTCCACCGAAACCGCCCTACGCTCCACCGAAACCTCCCTACGCTCCACCGAAACCTCCCTACGCTCCACCAACACCCCCCTACACTCCACCGAAACCCCCCTACACTCCACCGACACCGCCCTACGCTCCACCGACACCGCCCTACGCTCCACCGAAACCGCCCTACGCTCCACCGAAACCGCCCTACGCTCCACCGAACCCTCCCTACGCTCCACCGAAACCTCCCTACGCTCCACCGACACCGCCCTACACTCCACCGAAACCCCCCTACACTCCACCGAAACCCCCCTACACTCCACCGACACCGCCCTACGCTCCACCGACACCGCCCTACGCTCCACCGAAACCGCCCTACGCTCCACCGAAACCGCCCTACGCTCCACCGAAACCGCCCTACGCTCCACCGAAACCGCCCTACGCTCCACCGAAACCGCCCTACGCTCCACCGAACCCTCCCTACGCTCCACCGAACCCTCCCTACGCTCCACCGAACCCGCCCTACGCTCCACCGAAACTGCCCTACGCTCCACCAAACCCCCCCTACGCTCCACCGAACCCCCCCTACGCTCCACCGAAACCGCCCTACGCTCCACCAAACCCCCCCTACGCTCCACCGAACCCCCCCTACGCTTCACCGACACCGCCCTACGCTCCACCGAAACCGCCCTACGCTCCACCGAAACCCCCCTACGCTCCACCGAAACCCCCCTACGCTCCACCGAAACCTCCCTACGCTCCACCGAAACCGCCCCACGCTCCACCGAACCCCCCCTACGCTCCACCGAAACCTCCCTACGCTCCACCGAACCCCCCCTACGCTCCACCGAAACCGCCCTACGCTCCACCGAAACCGCCCTACGCTCCACCGAAACCGCCCTACGCTCCACCGAAACCGCCCTACGCTCCACCGAAACCTCCCTACGCTCCACCGAAACCCCCCTACACTCCACCGACACCGCCCTACGCTCCACCGACACCGCCCTACGCTCCACCGAAACCGCCCTACGCTCCACCGAAACCGCCCTACGCTCCACCGAACCCTCCCTACGCTCCACCGAAACCTCCCTACGCTCCACCGACACCGCCCTACACTCCACCGAAACCCCCCTACACTCCACCGAAACCCCCCTACACTCCACCGAAACCCCCCTACACTCCACCGACACCGCCCTACGCTCCACCGACACCGCCCTACGCTCCACCGAAACCGCCCTACGCTCCACCGAAACCGCCCTACGCTCCACCGAAACCGCCCTACGCTCCACCGAAACCGCCCTACGCTCCACCGAAACCGCCCTACGCTCCACCGAACCCTCCCTACGCTCCACCGAACCCTCCCTACGCTCCACCGAACCCGCCCTACGCTCCACCGAAACTGCCCTACGCTCCACCAAACCCCCCCTACGCTCCACCGAACCCCCCCTACGCTCCACCGAAACCGCCCTACGCTCCACCAAACCCCCCCTACGCTCCACCGAACCCCCCCTACGCTTCACCGACACCGCCCTACGCTCCACCGAAACCGCCCTACGCTCCACCGAAACCCCCCTACGCTCCACCGAAACCCCCCTACGCTCCACCGAAACCTCCCTACGCTCCACCGAAACCGCCCCACGCTCCACCGAACCCCCCCTACGCTCCACCGAAACCTCCCTACGCTCCACCGAACCCCCCCTACGCTCCACCGAAACCGCCCTACGCTCCACCGAAACCGCCCTACGCTCCACCGAAACCTCCCTACGCTCCACCGAAACCTCCCTACGCTCCACCGAACCCGCCCTACGCTCCACCGAACCCGCCCTACGCTCCACCGAAACCGCCCTACGCTCCACCGAAACCGCCCTACGCTCCACCGAAACCGCCCTACGCTCCACCGAAACCGCCCTACGCTCCACCGAAACCGCCCTACGCTCCACCGAAACCGCCCTACGCTCCACCGAAACCGCCCTACGCTCCACCGAAACCTCCCTACGCTCCACCGAAACCGCCCTACGCTCCACCGAAACCGCCCTACGCTCCACCGAAACCTCCCTACGCTCCACCGAAACCTCCCTACGCTCCACCGAAACCGCCCTACGCTCCACCGAAACCGCCCTACGCTCCACCGAAACCGCCCTACGCTCCACCGAAACCTCCCTACGCTCCACCGAAACCTCCCTACGCTCCACCGAAACCGCCCTACGCTCCACCGAAACCGCCCTACGCTCCACCGAAACTGCCCTACGCTCCACCGAACCCGCCCTACGCTCCACCGAAACCGCCCTACGCTCCACCGAAACCTCCCTACGCTCCACCGAAACCCCCCTACGCTCCACCGAAACCTCCCTACGCTCCACCGAAACCGCCCCACGCTCCACCGAACCCCCCCTACGCTCCACCGAAACCTCCCTACGCTCCACCGAACCCCCCCTACGCTCCACCGAAACCGCCCTACGCTTCACTGACACCGCCCTACACTCCACCGACACCGCCCTACGCTCCACCGAAACAGCCCTACACTCCACCGAAACCGCCCTACACTCCACCGAAACTTCCTTACTCAAACTCTCCAACGACCTGCTAACCGCCAAAGCTAATGGCCACTACTCAGTGCTCCTACTCCTTGACCTCTCTGCGGCCTTCCACACAGTCGACCACCCCCTCCTCCTCAAAATACTACACTCCCTCGGAATCAGAGACTCCGCCCTCTCCTGGCTCTCATCCTACCTGTCACAGCGCTCCTCCAGCGTTACCTAAAACACTACCACCTCCCCCTCACTCCCCCTCTCTGTTGGGGTCCCCCAAGGCTCGGTCCTCGGGCCCCTTCTCTTCATCTATACCTCCTCCCTTGGCCAACTCATACACTCTCACGGCTTCAACTACCACCTCTATGCCGACGACACACAAATCTATCTCTCTACCCCCCACCTCACCCCCTCAGTCTCAACCCCCCACCTCACCCCCTCAGTCTCAACCCCCCACCTCACCCCCTCAGTCTCAACCCCCCACCTCACCCCCTCAGTCTCAACCCCCCACCTCACCCCCTCAGTCTCAACCCCCCACCTCACCCCCTCAGTCTCCACCCGAATCACACACCTACTGAGCGACATAGAGTGGATGTCACTCCACTTCCTTAAACTGAACCTTTCCAAAACCGAGCTCCTGGTCTTCCCCCCAGCCTGGACACCACCCCCCCCCCAATCTTTCCATCACGACCAACAACTCCACCATCACTCCCACCCCGCAAGCCAAAGTCCTGGGTGTCACTCTAGACTCAAACCTGTCCTTCCAACCCCATGTCCAATCGTTGGCAAACTCATGCAGGCTCCGCCTCACCCCAGACACCACCAAACAACTCGTACACACCCTCATCATCTCACGCCTGGACTACTGCAACTCCCTCCTCACCGGCCTCCCTCATCGCAGACTATCCCCGCTTCAGTCTATCCTGAACTCAGCGGCCAGACTCATCCACCTCACCAACCGCTCCACTTCTGCCACCCCCCTCCGTCATTCCCTCCACTGGCCTCCACCCCTCTCTGCCAATCTTTCCACTGACCTCCACTCAGTGTCCTCCACCCCCCTCTGCCAATCCCTCCACTGGCCTCCATTCAGTGTCCTCCACCCCCCTCTGCCAATCCCTCCACTGGCCTCCATTCAGTGTCCTCCACCCCCCTCTGCCAATCCCTCCACTGGCCTCCACTCAGTGTCCTCCACCCCCCTCTGTCATTCCCTCCACTGGCCTCCACCCCCCTCTGCCAATCCCTCCACTGGCCTCCACTCAGTGTCCTCCACCCCTCTCTGTCATTCCCTCCACTGACCTCCACTCAGTGTCCTCCACCCCCCTCTGCCAATCCCTCCACTGGCTCCCGATTGCCCAACGCATTAAATTCAAACTACTGACTCTGACCTACAAAGCCATTCATAACTCCGCCCCAAACTACATAACTGACCTGATACCCAAATACCACCCAACCCGTAATCTTCGCTCCTCACAAGACCTCCTTCTCTCTAGTTCCCTGGTCTCCTCCTCCCACGCCCGACTGCAGGACTTCTCCAGGACTTCCCCCATCCTCTGGAACTCCCTACCCCAACCCATCAGATTATCACCTACCCTCCTCTCCTTTAGGCGCACCCTGAAAACCCATCTCTTCAGGGAAGTCTACCCCACCCCCACCTAACAGCCGATCTCCTCCACTCCATCCCCCACAGCCACTTCCTCCTGTACCTCTTCCCCCTCCCTCCTAGATTGTAAGCTCCCAGGATCAGGGCCCTCCCCCCCTCGTGTATTGTATTGTTACTGTATTGTCTCGTGTTCTGTCCCCACTATAATGTACAGCGCTGAGCAAACCTTCTGCCGCCATATAAATCCTGTATAATAATAATCCCAGGGGGCGGGCCAAGTACATGAGATCCCAGGGGGCGGGCCAAGTACATGAGATCCCAGGGGGGCGGCCAAGTACATGAGATCCAAGGGGGCGGACCAAATACATGAGATACCAGGGGGGCGGACCAAATACATGAGATCCCAGGGGGGTGGGCCAAGTACATGAGATCCAAGGGGGCGGAACAAATACATGAGATCCCAGGGGGTGGGCCAAGTACATGAGATCCAAGGGGGCGGACCAAATACATGAGATACCAGGGGGCGGACCAAGTACATGAGATCCCAGGGGGGTGGGCCAAGTACATGAGATCCCAGGGGGGTGGGCCAAGTACATGAGATCCCAGGGGGCGGGCCAAGTACATGAGATCCCAGGGGGCGGGCCAAGTACATGAGATCCCAGGGGGCGGGCCAAGTACATGAGATCCCAGGGGGGCGGACCAAGTACATGAGATCCCAGGGGGGCGGGCCAAGTACATGAGATCCCAGGGGGGCGGGCCAAGTACATGAGATCCCAGGGGGGCGGACCAAGTACATGAGATCCCAGGGGGGTGGGCCAAGTACCTGAGATCCCAGGGGGCGGGCCAAGTACATGAGATCCCAGGGGGCGGGCCAAGTACATGAGATCCCAGGGGGGCGGACCAAGTACATGAGATCCCAGGGGGGCGGGCCAAGTACATGAGATCCCAGGGGGGCGGACCAAGTACATGAGATCCCAGGGGGCGGGCCAAGTACATGAGATCCCAGGGGGCGGGCCAAGTACATGAGATCCCAGGGGGCGGGCCAAGTACATGAGATCCCAGGGGGGCGGGCCAAGTACATGACATCCAATCTTCTATCGCCATCTACAGGAGAACTCACCGAACTGCAGGAGGCCACCAGGCTGAGGGCGTTGTGATCGAAGTGAGTCCTGTGATTGGATACGTATATCTTCACCGACCAATCCGGAGCTCCGTACTGACTGACCACCAATCCCAGCACCGAGCTCATCACCCGGAGGAGGAACCTACAGAGGAGACCAGAGCATCAAGCGGGGAGTCTGAGGGGCGATGGAGAAGCGGGGAGTCTGAGGGGCGATGGAGAAGCGGGGAGTCTGAGGGGCGATGGAGAAGAGGGGAGTCTGAGGGGCGATGGAGAAGCGGGGAGTCTGAGGGGCGATGGAGAAGAGGGGAGTCTGAGGGGAGATGGAGAAGAGGGGAGTCTGGGGGGAGATGGAGAAGCGGGGAGTCTGAGGGGCGATGGAGAAGCGGGGAGTCTGAGGGGCGATGGAGAAGCGGGGAGTCTGAGGGGCGATGGAGAAGCGGGGAGTCTGAGGGGCGATGGAGAAGCGGGGCGATGGAGAAGAGGGGAGTCTGAGGGGAGATGGAGAAGAGGGGAGTCTGGGGGGAGATGGAGAAGCGGGGAGTCTGAGGGGCGATGGAGAAGAGGGGAGTCTGAGGGGCGATGGAGAAGCGGGGAGTCTGAGGGGTGACTTAGTGACCCCCCCCAGAGCGGGCGACTTACCTGCGTATGAGGGACTCCGGGAGGACGCAGCTCACCAAGAAGACATGAGCGCCAATGAAGAGGCGGAGCAAGAAGAGACACAGACCAATGGGAGTGTAGAGGAGGAGGAGAATGCACATCACGGGGTCAGTCGGGAACCTATCAGACAAATGTGGGCGTTACTTCTGTCACCTGACACCTCCCCTCCATATCCACCAATGACTAACACCCCCCATTACGCCACACCCCCTTCTACACCTCCCAAATTACACCACGCCCCCCAACACTACACAACGCCCCTCACTACACCCCCCAAAAACCAAACCCCCCAAATTACACCACGCCCCCCCACACTACACCCCCCCAAATTACACCACGCCCCCCACCCCCACACTACTCCCTCCAAATTACACCACGAACCCCACACTACACCCCCCCCCAAATTACACCACACCCCCCACTACAACCCCCAAATTACACTATGCCCCCCCACACTACACCCCCCAATTTACTTCACGCCCCATTATCACGGATCCCCCACATGCCACGCCCACAGCGACTAGCTAACCGAGGTGCACACGTGGGGCGGTGACTTGGGGGACGAGGGACTAAAGGGGACTGAACTCTGATATATAATCCGTATATAAGATCAGCCGTGATAACCTTCCACAGCTGCACTACCTCTGCCCACCACCGGGGGGAGACTCCACTCCAATCCAGAGGGCTGACCACACCCCGCACTACCTCTGCCCACCACCGGGGGAGACTCCACTCCAATCCAGAGGGCTGACCACACCCCGCACTACCTCTGCCCACCACCGGGGGGAGACTCCACTCCAATCCAGAGGGCTGACCACACCCCGCACTACCTCTGCCCACCACCGGGGGGAGACTCCACTCCAATCCAGAGGGCTGACCACACCCCGCACTACCTCTGCCCACCACCGGGGGGAGACTCCACTCCAATCCAGAGGGCTGACCACACCCCGCACTACCTCTGCCCACCACCGGGGGGAGACTCCACTACAATCCAGAGGGCTGACCACACCCCGCACTACCTCTGCCCACCACCGGGGGGAGACTCCACTCCAATCCAGAGGGCTGACCACACCCCGCACTACCTCTGCCCACCACCGGGGGGAGACTCCACTACAATCCAGAGGGCTGACCACACCCCGCACTACCTCTGCCCACCACCGGGGGGAGACTCCACTACAATCCAGAGGGCTGACCACACCCCGCACTACCTCTGCACACCACCGGGGGGAGACTCCACTACAATCCAGAGGGCTGACCACACCCCGCACTACCTCTGCACACCACCGGGGGGGAGACTCCACTACAATCCAGAGGGCTGACCACACCCCGCACTACCTCTGCCCACCACCGGGGGAGACTCCACTCCAATCCAGCTGGCTGACCACACCCCGCACTACCTCTGCCCACCACCGGGGGGAGACTCCACTACAATCCAGCTGGCTGACCACACACTGGCAGATACAAATCTTACATACAATCTGGTGCACTGATTAGAGGGGAGGAGCAGCTTAGTAATCACACCCTTCTAGGGCCCCTCCAGTTACCTACAGCCAGAACCCCGATGTTATATTATAATACGATCCAATCTAATCTCTCCAATCCAATCCCTCCGATCCAATCCCTCCGATCCAATCCCTCCGGAGATCTGAGCCCGAGCTTAGATACACAGAAGTCACTAATTAATTTTAAGATTTAATTTCCCGAAAGTGGGCGGGGCACAAAATATGTACAAAGTATAGAAAGTTACAGAAATACAAGAAGACACACAAATGACGTCACTATAAAATAAAAGGGAATAAAACGTTTACCGAGATCTATCCTGCGACTGGAGCCAGTCAGAGTCAGCAATCTGTTGGTCGATCGAACCGGCTCCGTACGAATCACAATGTCCGGGTCCTCAATTTATGGGGATATGGACGTAGGCGGGACATTAGTCCTCAACCAATTGACCCTGGGGGGTGTTCCTGTACCCGCCCACAGGATGTTCTGGGTGCTGACCTGCCCAAGTTCAATTGGGCCAAGACTGGCTTGAAATACCAAGTCGGGGATTGGATTTCCGACACCAGTGCATTGGCCCGATCGTGACAGTACCAAACACCATCCGACTGTCGCCACCCAGCGCCACCTAACCATTCCCTGCATTTTCCTGGCCTTCTACCTAACCCACAAATATGGTTTTTATATACAGATGTGACCCACAGAGTGCCCTATCAGAAGGAAGTATTCTCATCTCTCTGCAACTCATATTTTAGCTTTTATGAGGGAAGAAACATTCCCCTCTGATGTCTGGAGACACTTCCTTTAAACCGAAGGTGACAAAACCTCATTAGCACTTCGATGTCACATCCAGGAAGCCGGGCTTTTCAGCTGCTAATTGATGCCTCTGTGTCTGAGCACCTCTGACTCAATACATCCCTAATGACAATGGAATGTCCCTCCAGTTACCATTACATATTGCTACTGATCACATCTTATCTACTCAAATCTGTACATGTATGTCACATGTATGTTACACCCACCCCCACTACACCACACCACAACACCATACTACCACTACACCACAACCCCACTACACCACACCCCCACTACACCACAACACCATACTACACCCCCACTACACCACAACACCACTACACCACACCACAACACCATACTACCACTACACCACACCCCCACTACACCACAACCCCACTACACCACACCCCCACTACACCACAACACCATACTACACCCCCACTACACCACAACACCACTACACCACACCCCCACTACACACTACACCACACCCCCACTACACCACAAGCCCACTACACCACACCCCCACTACACCACAACACCAAACTACACCACACCCCCACTACACCACAACACCAAACTACACCACACCCCCACTACACCACAACACCATACTACCACAACACTATACTACCACTACACCACACCCCCACTACACCACACCACACCCCCACTACACCACAACCCCACTACACCACACCCCCACTACACCACACCCCCACTACACACTACACCACACCCCCACTACACCACACCACAACACCATACTACCACTACACCACACCCCCACTACACACTACACCACACCCCCACTACACCACAACCCCACTACACCACACCCCCACTACACCACACCTCCACTACACACTACACCACACCCCAACTACACCACACCCCCACTACACACTACACCACACCCCCACTACACCACACCCCCACTACACCACACCCCCACTACACACTACACCACACCCCCACTACACCACAACCCCACTACACCACACCCCCACTACACCACACCTCCACTACACACTACACCACACCCCCACTACACCACACCCCCACTACACACTACACCACACCCCCACTACACCACACCCCCACTACACCCTACACCACACCCCCACTACACCACAACCCCACTACACCACACCACAACACCATACTACCACAACACTATACTACCACTACACCACACCCCCACTACACCACACCCCCACTACACCCCCACTACACCACACCCCCACTACACCCCCACTACACCACACCCCCACTACACCACACCCCCACTACACCCCCCCTACACACTACACCACACCCCCTCTACACCACAACCCCACTACACAACACCCCCACTACACCACACCCCCACGACACCACACCCCCACTACACCCCCCCTACACACTACACCACACCCCCTCTACACCACAACCCCACTACACCACACCCCCACTACACCACACCCCCACGACACCCCTCCTACACACTACACCACACCCCCTCTACACCACAACCCCACTACACCACACCCCCACTACACCACACCCCCACTACACCACACCCCCACTACACACTACACCACACCCCCACTACACACTACACCATACTACACCCCCACTACACCACACCCCCACTACACCACACCCCCACTACACACTACACCATACTACACCCCCACTACACACTACACCATACTACACCCCCACTACACACTACACCATACTACACCCCCACTACACACTACACCATACTACACCCCCACTACACACTACACCATACTACACCCCCACTACACACTACACCATACTACACCCCCACTACACCACACCCCCACTACACCACACCCCCTCTACACCACACCCCCTCTACACCACACCCCCTCTACACCACACCCCCTCTACACACTACACCACACCCCCACTACACCACACCCCCACTACACACTACACCATACTACACCCCCACTACACACTACACCATACTACACCCCCACTACACCAGACCCCCACTACACCACACCCCCACTACACCACACCCCCACTACACCACACCCCCTCTACACACTACACCACACCCCCACTACACCACACCCCCACTACACCACACCCCCACTACACACTACACCATACTACACCCCCACTACACACTACACCATACTACACCCCCACTACACCACACCCCCACTACACCACACCCCCACTACACCACACCCCCACTACACCACACCCCCACTACACCCCCACTACACACTACACCACACCATACTACACCCCCACTACACCACACCCCCACTACACCACACCCCCACTACACACTACACCACACCCCCACTACACCCCCACTACACACTACACCACACCATACTACACCCCCCACTACACCACAACCCCACTACACCACACCCCCACTACACCACAACCCCACTACACACTACACCACACCCCCACTACACCACACCCCCACTACACCCCCCCCCATACCCCCGCAGCACTCACCTGTGCAAGTCCAGCATGGTATCCAGGTTGGGTTGCTCCATCCTGACAACACTGACGATGGGGGATGGGATGACGTTCCCAGCGACTACAACCCGGCCGTTATCTGCTCTGTGATAGAGACCAATGAGATGTCAGCTCTGCTTAACCCCGCCCCCTCACCACCTTCCACATCACCATCTTCATCCCCACCCACTACGTCCTCACCCCTCCAATCATGTCCTTCCATCCTCCGCCCCCTACCTCCTTACCCCTCCAATCATGTCCCCCCATCCTCCGCCCACTACCTCCTCACCCCTCCAATCATGTCCCTCCATCCTCCGCCCACTACGTCCTCACCCCTCCAATCATGTCCCTCCATCCTCCGCCCACTACGTCCTCACCCCTCCAATCATGTCCCTCCATCCTCCGCCCACTACCTCCTCACCCCTCCAATCGTGTCCTTCCATCCTCCGCCCACTACCTCCTCACCCCTCCAATCGTGTCCTTCCATCCTCCGCCCACTACCTCCTCACCCCTCCAATCGTGTCCTTCCATCCTCCGCCCACTACGTCCTCACCCCTCCAATCGTGTCCCTCCATCCTCCGCCCACTACGTCCTCACCCCTCCAATCATGTCCCTCCATCCTCCGCCCACTACCTCCTCACCCCTCCAATCATGTCCCTCCATCCTCCGCCCACTACCTCCTCACCCCTCCAATCATGTCCCTCCATCCTCCGCCCACTACCTCCTCACCCCTCCAATCATGTCCCTCCATCCTCCGCCCACTACGTCCTCACCCCTCCAATCGTGTCCCTCCATCCTCCGCCCACTACCTCCTCACCCCTCCAATCATGTCCTTCCATCCTCCGCCCACTACCTCCTCACCCCTCCAATCATGTCCTTCCATCCTCCGCCCACTACCTTCTCACCCCTCCAATCATGTCCTTCCATCCTCCGCCCACTACGTCCTCACCCCTCCAATCATGTCCCTCCATCCTCCGCCCACTACGTCCTCACCCCTCCAATCATGTCCCTCCATCCTCCGCCCACTACGTCCTCACCCCTCCAATCATGTCCTTCCATCCTCCGCCCACTACCTTCTCACCCCTCCAATCATGTCCTTCCATCCTCCGCCCACTACCTTCTCACCCCTCCAATCATGTCCCTCCATCCTCCGCCCACTACCTCCTCACCCCTCCAATCATGTCCCTCCATCCTCCGCCCACTACCTCCTCACCCCTCCAATCATGTCCCTCCATCCTCCGCCCACTACCTCCTCACCCCTCCAATCATGTCCCTCCATCCTCCGCCCACTACGTCCTCACCCCTCCAATCGTGTCCCTCCATCCTCCGCCCACTACCTCCTCACCCCTCCAATCGTGTCCTTCCATCCTCCGCCCACTACCTCCTCACCCCTCCAATCATGTCCTTCCATCCTCCGCCCACTACCTCCTCACCCCTCCAATCATGTCCTTCCATCCTCCGCCCCCTACCTCCTTACCCCTCCAATCATGTCCCTCCATCCTCCGCCCACTACGTCCTCACCCCTCCAATCATGTCCCTCCATCCTCCGCCCACTACGTCCTCACCCCTCCAATCATGTCCCTCCATCCTCCGCCCACTACGTCCTCACCCCTCCAATCGTGTCCTTCCATCCTCCGCCCACTACGTCCTCACCCCTCCAATCATGTCCTTCCATCCTCCGCCCACTACCTCCTCACCCCTCCAATCGTGTCCTTCCATCCTCCGCCCACTACCTCCTCACCCCTCCAATCGTGTCCTTCCATCCTCCGCCCACTACCTCCTCACCCCTCCAATCGTGTCCTTCCATCCTCCGCCCACTACCTCCTCACCCCTCCAATCATGTCCCCCCATCCTCCGCCCACTACCTCCTCACCCCTCCAATCATGTCCCTGCATCCTCCGCCCACTACCTCCTCACCCCTCCAATCATGTCCCTGCATCCTCCGCCCACTACGTCCTCAACCCTCCAATCATGTCCTTCCATCCTCCGCCCACTACGTCCTCACCCCTCCAATCATGTCCCTCCATCCTCCTCCCACTACCTCCTCACCCCTCCAATCATGTCCCTCCATCCTCCGCCCACTACGTCCTCACCCCTCCAATCATGTCCCTCCATCCTCCGCCCACTACGTCCTCACCCCTCCAATCATGTCCCTCCATCCTCCGCCCACTACGTCCTCACCCCTCCAATCGTGTCCCTCCATCCTCCGCCCACTACCTCCTCACCCCTCCAATCGTGTCCTTCCATCCTCAGCCCACTACCTCCTCACCCCTCCAATCGTGTCCTTCCATCCTCCGCCCACTACCTCCTCACCCCTCCAATCATGTCCTTCCATCCTCCGCCCACTACCTCCTCACCCCTCCAATCATGTCCTTCCATCCTCCGCCCACTACCTTCTCACCCCTCCAATCATGTCCTTCCATCCTCCGCCCACTACGTCCTCACCCCTCCAATCATGTCCTTCCATCCTCAGCCCACTACCTCCTCACCCCTCCAATCATGTCCTTCCATCCTCCGCCCACTACCTTCTCACCCCTCCAATCATGTCCTTCCATCCTCCGCCCACTACCTCCTCACCCCTCCAATCATGTCCCTCCATCCTCCGCCCACTACCTCCTCACCCCTCCAATCATGTCCCTCCATCCTCCGCCCACTACCTCCTCACCCCTCCAATCATGTCCCTCCATCCTCCGCCCACTACGTCCTCACCCCTCCAATCATGTCCCTCCATCCTCCGCCCACTACGTCCTCACCCCTCCAATCATGTCCCTCCATCCTCCGCCCACTACGTCCTCACCCCTCCAATCATGTCCCTCCATCCTCCGCCCACTACGTCCTCACCCCTCCAATCATGTCCCTCCATCCTCCGCCCACTACCTCCTCACCCCTCCAATCATGTCCCTCCATCCTCCGCCCACTACCTCCTCACCCCTCCAATCATGTCCCTCCATCCTCCGCCCACTACCTCCTCACCCCTCCAATCATGTCCTTCCATCCTCCTCCCACTACCTCCTCACCCCTCCAATCATGTCCCTCCATCCTCCGCCCACTACGTCCTCACCCCTCCAATCATGTCCCTCCATCCTCCGCCCACTACGTCCTCACCCCTCCAATCGTGTCCTTCCATCCTCCGCCCACTACCTTCTCACCCCTCCAATCGTGTCCTTCCATCCTCCGCCCACTACCTTCTCACCCCTCCAATCATGTCCTTCCATCCTCCGCCCACTACGTCCTCACCCCTCCAATCATGTCCCTCCATCCTCCGCCCACTACCTCCTCACCCCTCCAATCATGTCCCCCCATCCTCCGCCCACTACGTCCTCACCCCTCCAATCATGTCCCTCCGCCCACTACGTCCTCACCCCTCCAATCATGTCCTTCCATCCTCCGCCCACTACCTCCTCACCCCTCCAATCATGTCCTTCCATCCTCCGCCCACTACCTCCTCACCCCTCCAATCATGTCCCCCCATCCTCCGCCCACTACGTCCTCACCCCTCCAATCATGTCCCTCCGCCCACTACGTCCTCACCCCTCCAATCATGTCCCTCCATCCTCCGCCCACTACGTCCTCACCCCTCCAATCATGTCCCTCCATCCTCCGCCCACTACCTCCTCACCCCTCCAATCATGTCCCTCCATCCTCCGCCCACTACCTCCTCACCCCTCCAATCATGTCCCTCCATCCTCCGCCCACTACCTCCTCACCCCTCCAATCGTGTCCTTCCATCCTCCGCCCACTACGTCCTCACCCCTCCAATCATGTCCCTCCATCCTCCGCCCACTACGTCCTCACCCCTCCAATCATGTCCCTCCATCCTCCGCCCACTACGTCCTCACCCCTCCAATCATGTCCTTCCATCCTCCGCCCACTACCTTCTCACCCCTCCAATCATGTCCTTCCATCCTCCGCCCACTACCTTCTCACCCCTCCAATCATGTCCCTCCATCCTCCGCCCACTACCTTCTCACCCCTCCAATCATGTCCTTCCATCCTCCGCCCACTACCTCCTCACCCCTCCAATCATGTCCTTCCATCCTCCGCCCACTACCTTCTCACCCCTCCAATCATGTCCCTCCATCCTCCGCCCACTACGTCCTCACCCCTCCAATCATGTCCCTCCATCCTCCGCCCACTACGTCCTCACCCCTCCAATCATGTCCCTCCATCCTCCGCCCACTACCTCCTCACCCCTCCAATCATGTCCCTCCATCCTCCGCCCACTACGTCCTCACCCCTCCAATCATGTCCCTCCATCCTCCTCCCACTACGTCCTCACCCCTCCAATCATGTCCCTCCATCCTCCGCCCACTACGTCCTCACCCCTCCAATCATGTCCCTCCATCCTCCGCCCACTACGTCCTCACCCCTCCAATCATGTCCCTCCATCCTCCGCCCACTACCTCCTCACCCCTCCAATCATGTCCCTCCCACCTCCTCTCATTGGCTGTCTGCTCTCTCATGTCCCTCCCACCTCCTCTCATTGGCTGTCTGCTCTCTCATGTCCCTCCCACCTCCTCTCATTGGCTGTCTGCTCTCTCATGTCCCTCCCACCTCCTCATTGCCCGGCCCTGAGGGCGGGGTGCAGTGATTACAGTGATATCAGAGCTCCGCTTATAGGTGATCATTTCCCAGCATTCCTCCTGGGTTTCTGGTCAGTCTGTGTGTAGCTCCGCCCATTGGGAGGAGTCATGTGACCAGAGGCTGCACTGCCACACACAGAACAGGGAAGGACTCCGGAGAGAGTGAGACTGTGAGAGAGACACCCCTCCCCCTCCGCACACTGACCGGCCTACCCCTATCCCCCCCTCGGACACCGCTCCTCTCCCCCCCGAGCTCACCTCTCTCCGCTCCGCCATTCTCCTCACTGACGGGACACCCGACGATTGGTTCATCGCACAGCATCATGGGGGCGGAGACCGCCGGCCGCCACTAGAGGCCCAACCCGCCGCCATCTTCTTGGAGACTTTAGATCCGCCCACATCCGTCCTCCGTGAGACACGCCGAGCTCCGCCCTCTGCGCCGCCATCTTCCCGGAGCCTCAGTCTTTGGTATTCCGAGGAGGCGGGGCGATATTGTTGGCGGGAGAGTCTCCTGTGATAGAAGTGATGAGGTTCGGGGCGTACAGGGCTCCTCCCCACGGCGGGTGTGGGGCGTACAGGGCTCCTCCCAACGGCGGGTGGGGTGTACAGGGCTCCTCCCAACGGCGGGTGTGGGGCGTACAGGGCTCCTCCCCACGGCGGGTGTGGGGTTTACAGGGCTCCTCCCAACGGCGGGTGGGGTGTACAGGGCTCCTCCCAGCGGCGGGTGGGGCGTACAGGGCTCCTCCCCATGGCGGGTGTGGGGCGTACAGGGCTCCTCCCCATGACGGGTGTGGGGCGTACAGGACTCTTCATGGCGGGTGTGGGGCGTACAGGACTCCTCATGGTGGGTGTGGGGCGTACAGGGCTCCTCCCCATGGCGTGTGTGTGGCGTACAGGGCTCCTCCCCATGACGGGTGTGGGGCGTACAGGACTCCTCATGGCGGGTGTGGGGCGTACAGGGCTCCTCCCCACGGCAGGTGTGGGGCGTACAGGACTCCTCATGGCGGGTGGGGCGTACAGGGCTCCTCCCCATGGCGGGTGTGGGGCGTACAGGACTCCTCATGGCGGGTGTGGGGCGTACAGGACTCCTCATGGCGGGTGTGGGGCGTACAGGGCTCCCCATGGCTGGTGTGGGGCGTACAGGGCTCCTCCCCACGGTGGGTGTGGTTGTCGGTGAGTTCCTCAGGGATCCCAGATGGACACATAGCGACCTACCTGACGACTTCTGTCACTGGGTGCAAGGGGGTCACCCCAATACTGATCACGGGGGAGGGGGGTAACCTCAATATGATCACGGGGGGAGGGGTCACCCCAATACTGATCATGGGGGGAAGGTTGTCACCCCAATATAGGTCACAGGGAAGGGGGTCACCTCAATACTGATCACGGGGGAGGGGGGTAACCTCAATACTGATCACGGGGGGAGGGGTCACCCCAATACTGATCACGGGGGGAGGGGGGTCACCCCAATACTGATCACGGGGGGAGGGGTCACCGCAATACTGATCACGGGGAGGGGAACACAGTCCTTCGGGACTCCAGCTGCTTCCACCGCCTGGTTTCTCTGGTGACCCCAAAGCTTGTCGGGGTTTCATCAATCACTTTGGACCAGCAGCCCCCCATTTCCCTACTGACCCTTCCAAGGTGGTGTACATGATTTCCCTCCTGGAGAAGCACTTGGGCCTCACCACTGTGGGAGCGACAGGATCCAACTGCAGCCCCTCAGCCTTCCTGCAAGCCTTCCATAAAACCTCCGATGTGCCCGGCAGGACTTCATCTGCAGCAGGAGCTCCTCCGCCTTCGTCAGGGTGGCAGGACTTCATCTGCTGCAGGAGCTCCTCCGCCTTCGTCAGGGTGGCAGGACTTCATCTGCAGCAGGAGCTCCTCCGCCTTCGTCAGGGTGGCAGGACTTCATCTGCTGCAGGAGCTCCTCCGCCTTCGTCAGGGTGGCAGGACTTCATCTGCAGCAGGAGCTCCTCCGCCTTCGTCAGGGTGGCAGGACTTCATCTGCTGCAGGAGCTCCTCCGCCTTCGTCAGGGTGGCAGGACTTCATCTGCTGCAGGAGCTCCTCCGCCTTCGTCAGGGTGGCAGGACTTCATCTGCTGCAGGAGCTCCTCCGCCTTCGTCAGGGTGGCAGGACTTCATCTGCTGCAGGAGCTCCTCCGCCTTCGTCAGGGTGGCAGGACTTCATCTGCTGCAGGAGCTCCTCCGCCTTCGTCAGGGTGGCAGGACTTCATCTGCTGCAGGAGCTCCTCCGCCTTCGTCAGGGTGGCAGGACTTCATCTGCTGCAGGAGCTCCTCTGCTGCAGGACTGTTGGACAATATGCAGTTCAGTTTTGTACCTTGGCTTCAGGACTGGCATGGAATAATGAGGCCCTTTCTGCAACCTACTGGCAGGGTCTAGCAGACCGTATTAAGGACGCACTAGCTGGAAGAACCATACCCACCACCCTGGATGACTTGAATGTCTTAGTATCCAAATCGATGTCCACTTCCAGGAGCGAGATCTGGAAAGGGCTGGTCCACGTCGGCCCCAGTGGGTTCATTTGTTCCTGTTTTCCATAAAGTCCCTGATGAACTTACCTCTGCTACGGTACCGGCATCTGAAGAGCCATCAGTTAGGCCGAACACACCACTCCACAAGAGCCATCAGGTCGCCTAAGATTGGGTCTATGCCTGTGGGGCTGAAGGTCATATAATTAAGTCCTGTTCTGTCCACTCCGGGAAATTCTTGGGTCTAGGTCACTCTGAGGGAGGTGATCTAGACCAGAACCTGAATTCCGTCACCTTCCCTCAATTTATCATACCTGTCTCCATTCATTGGGCCCTGAACTTGTACCAGGTTTCTGCTTATGTGGACTCTGGGGCAGCCGAGAACTTCATTGACCAATCATTGGCTGTTCCTCTTGTCCCCTTGATGCCCCTGTCAGTATCTGCAGTTGATGGCTCCACCTTGGCCTTAGGACCTCTACGGTTCCGGACCTCCTCCATGACTATGCATGTTGGCGCTCTTCATTGTGAGGAAATCTCCTTCCTGATCCTCCATAAGTCTTCTAGTCCCATCATTCTTGGACTTCCATGGTTGCAGAAACACCCAATCTTTGGTTTTCATATTATAGCTACTGTCCCTATGCACCCTACTGTGTCCTCTGTTCCCTGCCCTGCCCCCGTACACCCTACTGTGTCCTCTGTCCTGTCCCCGTACACCCTACTGTGTTCTCTGTTCCCTGCCCTGCCCCCGTACACCCTACTGTGTCCTCTGTCCTGTCCCCGTACACCCTACTGTGTCCCCTGTCCTGTCCCTGTACACCCTACTCTGTCCCCTGTCCTGTCCCCGTACACCCTACTGTGTCCCCTGTCCTGTCCCTGTACACCCTACTGTGTCCTCTGTCCTGTCCCTGTACACCCTACTGTGTCCCCTGTCCTGTCCCTGTACACCCTACTGTGTCCCCTGTCCTGTCCCTGTACACCCTACTGTGTCCCCTGTCCTGTCCCTGTACACCCTACTGTGTCCTCTGTCCTGTCCCTGTACACCCTAATGTGTCCTCTGTCCTGTCCCTGTACACCCTACTGTGTCCTATGTCCCCTGTACTGCCCCTACACACCCTACAGTGCCCTCTGTCCCCTGTACTGCCCCCACCCTACGTGTCCTCTGTCCCCTGTACTGCCCCCATACACCCTACAGTGCCCTCTGTCCCCTGTACTGCCCCCGTACACCCTACAGTGCCCTCTGTCCCCTGTACTGCCCCCATACACCCTACTGTATCCTCTGTCCCCTGTACTGCCCCCATACACCCTAATGTGCCCTCTGTCCCCTGTACTGCCCCCATACACCCTACAGTGCCCTCTGTCCCCTGTACTGCCCCCATACACCCTACAGTGCCCTCTGTCCCCTGTACTGCCCCCATACACCCTACAGTGCCCTCTGTCCCCTGTACTGCCCCCATACACCCTACAGTGCCCTCTGTCCCCTGTACTGCCCCCATACACCCTACAGTGCCCTCTGTCCCCTGTATTACCCCCGTACACCCTACAGTGCCCTCTGTTCCCTGTACTGCCCCCGTACACCCTACAGTGCCCTCTGTCCCCTGTACTGCCCCCGTACACCCTACAGTGCCCTCTGTCCCCTGTACTGCCCCCATACACCCTACAGTGCCCTCTGTCCCCTGTACTGCCCCCATACACCCTACAGTGCCCTCTGTCCCCTGTATTACCCCCGTACACCCTACAGTGCCCTCTGTCCCCTGTACTGCCCCCGTACACCCTACAGTGCCCTCTGTCCCCTGTACTGCCCCCATACACCCTACAGTGCCCTCTGTCCCCTGTACTGCCCCCATACACCCTACAGTGCCCTCTGTCCCCTGTACTGCCCCCATACACCCTACAGTGCCCTCTGTCCCCTGTACTGCCCCCGTACACCCTAATGTGCCCTCTGTCCCCTGTACTGCCCCCGTACACCCTACAGTGCCCTCTGTCCCCTGTACTGCCCCCGTACACCCTACAGTGCCCTCTGTCCCCTGTACTGCCCCCATACACCCTACAGTGCCCTCTGTCCCCTGTACTGCCCCCATACACCCTACAGTGCCCTCTGTCCCCTGTACTGCCCCCATACACCCTACAGTGCCCTCTGTCCCCTGTACTGCCCCCATACACCCTACAGTGCCCTCTGTCCCCTGTACTGCCCCCGTACACCCTACAGTGCCCTCTGTCCCCTGTATTACCCCAGGTTCCTGTTCTGTACAGCCTGTCTTGCCCACCCCTGTGGCTCTCACCAGACCCTTCATCCCGGAGTTTGGTGTTGGCTCCAGCCCAGCCTCCTGTCTTATGTTCTCCTATTACCCTTCTGAGGCAAATGTTTCCAAGAACTTACATCTGGCAGCTTCCAAGTACAAAGTAGCTGCATATTGTGATCACCGGATGAGACCCAAATTCCTCCGGGTGACAAGGCTTGGCTCTCTACCAAGAATATCCATCTATGGGTACCCTCTATGAAATGTGCTCCTCGGTTCATTGGTCCCTTTACCATCCTCCGCCAGGTCAATCCTGTCACTTTCAATCTTCGCCTCCCTTCACATCTGAGAATCCCTAATGTTTCCATGTTTCTCTTCTGAGACCGTATATCATCAACAGGTTTTCCCGTCCTCATCGTCATCCTTCCCCAATGGCGAGTACCAAGGATCAGTATGAAGTCAAGCAAATCTTGGATTCTAAGTTCATCCGAGGGAAGCTCTTGTATCTAATTGACTGGAAGGGATATGGTCCTGAGGACAGGTGTTGGATTCCTCCTACTGATGGTTCTGCACCCTGTCGGGTGGAATTTTTTCATCAGAAGTTTCCCCCTAAGCCTGGTCCTAAACAAGTGGGGAGACCTTGTAAGAGGGGGGGGCGGTACTGTCACAAGTTGGCCTGAAGCCTCCTGTTTGTATTCTTACCTCCTTGCTGCAGGGCTGCTCCTGATCCCTTTCACGTGTGTGGACTGTCTGTGCTCACCTATGGGCGTCATCTGCTGTTCTCTGGGTTTTATATCCTTCCCTTCCATCACTTCCTGTCCCGCCTCCTTGTCTTCCTGCCTATATAAGACATGCTCAGTCTGGCCCACGTTGTCTGAGGAATGTCCTCGTTGTTGGAGGTCCTGTGTGTTGCTACTGCCTGAATCCTACATTGACTACTTGTGTACCGAACCCGGCTTCATTCTCTGACCTTGTTTGTTTTCCACCTGTCCTAGTCTATCGGATTTCCATTTGTCTCCTCCCATTGTACCCTGCTCCTGCAAATGGTTTCCTCATCCTCAGCTGGGTGTACCTAGGGGCCGCGACCTGGTCCCAGCTTGCTGCAAGTCCATCCCCACCATCAGAGGCTCTGGTGAAGAAGCAGACTGGGGCTTAGACTCCGCACCTTGGGGAACCCTGAGTTGGCGGTCTACAAGGGCTCACTACCACAGGTTCATGACATAATGTACAGCAGAGAAAGAGGGATGGCCACAGGACCAATGGGCCAGCCTCTTTGCCCCTTCTCTGTTGGGGGGGCAGGTCTATCACAGTGTGCCAGTGGCTGATGCCAAAAACTAAGCTACACTTAAGGGGGAGCTCTTGGCCTGTCTTGGGGTGACTGTTGCCATGGGGTGACTGTTGCCTTGGAGTGACTTGCTGCCCAGGCACATTGAATGTATGGTTGGAAATACTGGGCTGGCCAGTCCCAAAGGCATGACCTATTACAGCTGGGCTACAAAATGGAAGGGTTATCTCAGACCATTAGGGTGCTAACCACTGAGCTTTGGACTGGGGGGGGGGCGCTACATGGTAGTGGAGGATCTACTTGGACTAAGGATAGTCTACTCCCAAGTCAGAACTGATGGAGAGGCAGGAATAAGACATCTGGGTGAACCACCTTCATACATGGGCTCTGCTGGCAGTATGGTGACCCCTCTCCATACCAGGGTAGCTGGGAGAGATGGCCCCGTACACAAGACCCTTAAAGTGCTATGCATCCATTGGGATGTGAGGTTGGTGACGGCAACCATTGCCTGGAAAGGACCGCCCTCTGTTCGTGGGTAGAGGATTGGCTGGACAGAATCCATGAGAGATGGCCCCGTACACAAGACCCTTAAAGTGCTATGCATCCATTGGGATGTGAGGTTGGTGACGGCAACCATTGCCTGGAAAGGACCGCCCTCTGTGAGTAGAGGATTGCCTGACCAATTTGACATTTTGGGCCACGTGAGTTGGCTGGACAGAATCCATGAGAGATGCACCGTGGTGTGGAACCCGCTCCCAACATGCCGTGGTAAGACTTGTGATCGGACTGACCCAATGGTGGTGGAAGTCTTATCCCCGATCCAACCAATCAGAACTAGCTGCTCCATATAACCCAGGGCTGAAGGTGAAAGGTGGAACCATTGTGCCTGTAAGAGGGTGAGGGGTGGATGTGCATTGTGAGCCCCCATATGTATCTACAACAGCTCCTTCTATACACCCCAATATCTAGAGCAGCTCGCTCTGTACACCCCATATGTATACCAAGTCCCTCCATACACCCCCGTATGTATACCAAGTCCCTCCATACACCCCCGTATGTATACCAAGTCCCTCCATACACCCCCGTATGTATACCAAGTCCCTCCATACACCCCCGTATGTATACCAAGTCTCTCCATACACCCCATATGTATACCAAGTCCCTCCATACACCCCCGTATGTATACCAAGTCCCTCCATACACCCCCGTATGTATACCAAGTCCCTCCATACAACCCCGTATGTATACCAAGTCCCTCCATACACCCCCGTATGTATACCAAGTTCCTCTATACACCCCCGTATGTATACCAAGTCCCTCCATACACCCCATATGTATACCAAGTCCCTCCATACACCCCATATGTATACCAAGTCCCTCCATACACCCCATATGTATACCAAGTCCCTCCATACACCCCATATGTATACCAAGTTCCTCCATACACCCCCGTATGTATACCAAGTCCCTCCATACACCCCCGTATGTATACCAAGTCCCTCCATACACCCCATATGTATACCAAGTCCCTCCATACACCCCATATGTATACCAAGTTCCTCCATACACCCCCGTATCTATACCAAGTCCCTCCATACACCCCATATGTATACCAAGTCCCTCCATACACCCCCGTATGTATACCAAGTCCCTCCATACACCCCCGTATGTATACCAAGTCCCTCCATACACCCCCGTATGTATACCAAGTCCCTCCATACAACCCCGTATCTATACCAAGTCCCTCCATACACCCCCGTATCTATACCAAGTCCCTCCATACACCCCCGTATGTATACCAAGTCCCTCCATACTACCCCGTATGTATACCAAGTCCCTCCATACACCCCCGTATGTATACCAAGTCCCTCCATACTACCCCGTATGTATACCAAGTTCCTCCATACACCCCCGTATGTATACCAAGTCCCTCCATACACCCCATATGTATACCAAGTCCCTCCATACACCCCATATGTATACCAAGTCCCTCCATACACCCCCGTATGTATACCAAGTCTCTCCATACACCCCCGTATCTATACCAAGTCCCTCCATACTACCCCGTATGTATACCAAGTCCCTCCATACTACCCCGTATGTATACCAAGTCCCTCCATACCCCCCCGTATCTATACCAAGTCCCTCCATACACCCCCGTATGTATACCAAGTTCCTCCATACACCCCCGTATGTATACCAAGTCCCTCCATACACCCCCGTATGTATACCAAGTCCCTCCATACACCCCCGTATGTATACCAAGTCCCTCCATACACCCCCGTATGTATACCAAGTCCCTCCATACAACCCCGTATGTATACCAAGTCCCTCCATACACCCCTATATGTATACCAAGTCCCTCCATACACCCCCGTATGTATACCAAGTCCCTCTATACACCCCCGTATGTATACCAAGTCCCTCCATACACCCCCGTATGTATACCAAGTCCCTCTATACACCCCCGTATGTATACCAAGTCTCTCCATACACCCCCGTATCTATACCAAGTCCCTCCATACTACCCCGTATGTATACCAAGTCCCTCCATACTACCCCGTATGTATACCAAGTCCCTCCATACCCCCCCGTATCTATACCAAGTCCCTCCATACACCCCCGTATGTATACCAAGTTCCTCCATACACCCCCGTATGTATACCAAGTCCCTCCATACAACCCCGTATGTATACCAAGTCCCTCCATACACCCCCATATCTATACCAAGTCCCTCCATACTACCCCGTATGTATACCAAGTCCCTCCATACACCCCCGTATGTATACCAAGTCCCTCCATACACCCCGTATGTATACCAAGTCCCTCCATACACCCCGTATGTATACCAAGTCCCTCCATACAACCCTGTATCTATACCAAGTCCCTCCATACAACCCTGTATCTATACCAAGTCCCTCCATACACCCCGTATGTATACCAAGTCCCTCCATACACCCCCGTATCTATACCAAGTCCCTCCATACCCCCCCGTATGTATACCAAGTCCCTCCATACACCCCCGTATGTATACCAAGTCCCTCCATACACCCCCGTATGTATACCAAGTCCCTCCATACACCCCCGTATGTATACCAAGTCCCTCCATACACCCCCGTATGTATACCAAGTCCCTCCATACACCCCCGTATCTATACCAAGTCCCTCCATACACCCCCGTATCTATACCAAGTCCCTCTATACAACCCCGTATGTATACCAAGTCCCTCTATACATCCCAATATCTACAGCAGCGCCCCCCGTACATTCCCATATCTACAGCAGCTCCCTCTGTACACCCCCATATCTATAGCAGCTCCCTCCATACACCCCCATATCTATACCTCTCTGTATTAGGAGGAGAGGTCGGTGTGGGTCTCGATCTCGGTGTATTAGGAGGAGAGGTCGGTGTGGGTCTCGATCTCGGTGTGTCGGGAGGAGAGGTCGGTGTGAGTCTCGATCTCGGTGTGTCGGGAGGAGAGGTCGGTGTGGGTCTCGATCTCTGTGTATTAGGAGGAGAGGTTGGTGTGGGTCTGGATCTCGGTGAGTTTTGAGGAGAAGTCGTGTGGGTCTCGATGTATTAGGAGGAGAGGTCGGTATGGGTCTCGGTGTTTAGGAGGAGAGGTCGGTGTGGGTCTCCATCTCGGTGTAGGAGGAGGAGAGGTCGGTGTGGGTCTCCATCTCGGTGTAGGAGGAGGAGAGGTCGGTGTGGGTCTCCATCTCGGTGTAGGAGGAGGAGAGGTCGGTGTGGGTCTCCATCTCGGTGTGTCAGGAGAGGGTGGTGTGGGTCTCCATCTCGGTGTAGGAGGAGAGGTCGGTGTGGGTCTCCATCTCGGTGTGTCAGGAGAGGTCGGTGTGGGTCTCCGTCTCGGTGTGTCAGGAGAGGGCGGTGTGGGTCTCCATCTCGGTGTTTCAGGAGAGGTCGGTGTGGGTCTCCGTCTCGGTGTGTTAGGAGAGGTCGGTGTGGGTCTCCATCTCGGTGTAGGAGGAGGAGAGGGCGGTGTGGGTCTCCGTCTCGGTGTGTCAGGAGAGGGCGGTGTGGGTCTCCATCTCGGTGTGTTAGGAGAGGTCGGTGTGGGTCTCCATCTCGGTGTGTCAGGAGAGGTCGGTGTGGGTCTCCATCTCGGTGTGTCAGGAGAGGTCGGTGTGGGTCTCCATCTCGGTGTGTCAGGAGAGGTCGGTGTGGGTCTCCATCTCGGTGTGTCAGGAGAGGTCGGTGTGGGTCTCCATCTCGGTGTGTCAGGAGAGGGCGGTGTGGGTCTCCATCTCGGTGTGACAGGAGAGGTCGGTGTGGGTCTCCATCTCGGTGTGTCAGGAGAGGTCGGTGTGGGTCTCCATCTCGGTGTGTCAGGAGAGGTCGGTGTGGGTCTCCATCTCGGTGTGTCAGGAGAGGTCGGTGTGGGTCTCCATCTCGGTGTGACAGGAGAGGTCGGTGTGGGTCTCCATCTCGGTGTAGGAGGAGGAGAGGTCGGTGTGGGTCTCCATCTCGGTGTGACAGGAGAGGGCGGTGTGGGTCTCCATCTCGGTGTAGGAGGAGGAGAGGTCGGTGTGGGTCTCCATCTCGGTGTGTCAGGAGAGGTCGGTGTGGGTCTCCATCTCGGTGTGTCAGGAGAGGTCGGTGTGGGTCTCCATCTCGGTGTGTCAGGAGAGGGCGGTGTGGGTCTCCATCTCGGTGTGTCAGGAGAGGTCGGTGTGGGTCTCCATCTCGGTGTGTCAGGAGAGGTCGGTGTGGGTCTCCATCTCGGTGTGTCAGGAGAGGTCGGTGTGGGTCTCCATCTCGGTGTGTCAGGAGAGGTCGGTGTGGGTCTCCATCTCGGTGTGTCAGGAGAGGTCGGTGTGGGTCTCCATCTCGGTGTGTCAGGAGAGGTCGGTGTGGGTCTCCATCTCGGTGTGTCAGGAGAGGTCGGTGTGGGTCTCCATCTCGGTGTGTCAGGAGAGGTCGGTGTGGGTCTCCATCTCGGTGTGTCAGGAGAGGGCGGTGTGGGTCTCCATCTCGGTGTAGGAGAGGTCGGTGTGGGTCTCCATCTCGGTGTGTCAGGAGAGGTCGGTGTGGGTCTCCATCTCGGTGTGTCAGGAGAGGTCGGTGTGGGTCTCCATCTCGGTGTGTCAGGAGAGGTCGGTGTGGGTCTCCATCTCGGTGTGTCAGGAGAGGTCGGTGTGGGTCTCCATCTCGGTGTGTCAGGAGAGGTCGGTGTGGGTCTCCATCTCGGTGTGTCAGGAGAGGTCGGTGTGGGTCTCCATCTCGGTGTGTCAGGAGAGGTGGGTGGTCTCAGTGCGTAGTCTTTTGTCGCAGAGGATGATAAAGAGATGATTGGTTAGCAGATGAAGTGATCGGGAGATTTCTCGTGTGTTTCGGTTCTTTGGTGGCCATCATTGCAATGTTCTGGATCAGCCTGAAATGAGGAAACAGAATGTCAGAGACATCAGAAACAACATGGGGAGACAGAGAGGCTGATGGGAGTTTTACTCACATGATGGCAGCACATCTGGTGGAGATTCTATGGAACAAAATGAGGAAAATTCAGTCATTGCTTGAAGCTTCCTGTGTATTGTGTATATTCTGGGTTACAAAGTGTGTTTGAGGTCATATTGTGAGGTCACAGAGGAACTTCTGGGATGTAGAATGGTGTGGTCCTCACCTGATGGAATACCTTTACAGTTCTGAGGGAAGCCAGACACAACCCCCGCTGCAGATTTTATGATCTGGGGTAACGGGATGGACAACAGACTCTTCAGATAGCCTGCCAGGAAATCAGACATGAGACATCAGAAGACATTTCTCTAAAGAAGGATTGTTGCCTATTATAAACCTTCTTCTGACCTGACTGAATCGTGAGGTCAATACGAAAGAGACTGAGAAGTCACCCAGTTTAATTGGATAACGGAATTCGCACGGAGCTCATCCCCAATAATGCTGCTCAAATGGACCACTTGAGTCTCACTCAGGGCCACTAAAGAAGTCATGGATTAATCAGATAATGGCATTGACAGAAGTCACCTAGGTCACACCTGGGGTCACCAGAGAAGGCACCTGGGTCACACCTAGGGTCACCAGAGAAGGCACCTGGGTCACATCTAGCTTCACCAGAGAAGGTACCTGGGTCACACCTGGGGTCACCAGAGAAGGCACCTGGGTCACACCTAGCTTCACCAGAGAAGGTACCTGGGTCACACCTAGGGTCACCAGAGAAGGCACCTGGGTCACACCTAGCTTCACCAGAGAAGGCACCTGGGTCACACCTGGGGTCACCAGAGAAGGCACCTGGGTCACACCTAGCTTCACCAGAGAAGGCACCTGGGTCACACCTGGGGTCACCAGAGAAGGCACCTGGGTCACACCTAGCTTCACCAGAGAAGGCACCTGGGTCACACCTGGGGTCACCAGAGAAGGCACCTGGGTCACCAGAGAAGGCACCTGGGTCACACCTAGCTTCACCAGAGAAGGCACCTGGGTCACACCTGGGGTCACCAGAGAAGGCACCTGGGTCACCAGAGAAGGCACCTGGGTCACACCTAGGGTCACCAGAGAAGGCACCTGGGTCACACCTAGGGTCACCAGAGAAGGCACCTGGGTCACACCTAGGGTCACCAGAGAAGGCACCTGGGTCACACCTAGGGTCACCAGAGAAGGCACCTGGGTCACACCTAGCTTCACCAGAGAAGGCACCTGGGTCACACCTAGGGTCACCAGAGAAGGCACCTGGGTCACACCTAGGGTCACCAGAGAAGGCACCTGGGTCACAGCTAGGGTCACCAGAGAAGGCACCTGGGTCACACCTAGCTTCACCAGAGAAGGCACCTGGGTCACACCTAGGGTCACCAGAGAAGGCACCTGGGTCACACTCCATGTTGTACCCATATATTACACCCCATGTTGTACCCATATATTACACCCCATGTTGTACCCATATATTACACCCCATGTTATGTCCATATATTACACCCAGGGGCGGACTGACCATTTGGAAACTCTGGCACTGCCCCCCAAGGGCCCGGGGTCAGTAGGGGGCCCCATGAGATGCCCCTGGTACCTTTTTCTTAGGCTTTTATGAGTTTGGGCAAGGACACAGGGGCCCCCTGATTGCCTATTGCCTGGGGACCCCATGAGTTGTCAGTCCACCCCTGATTACACCCCATGTTATACCCGTATATTACACCCCATCTGTATATTACACACTAGCACTGGTGGTTCTTCCTATGTTACCCCATCCTCACTACAGCTCGCTGGGTAGACCTGGAATTACAACTGCTTTTTACATTGGTGGTCAGTAGCCCTCATTACATTGGTGGTCAGTAGACAGCCCCCATTACATTGCTGGTCAGTAGACAGCCCCCTTTACATTGGTGGTCAGTAGCCCTCATTACATTGCTGGTCAGTAGATAGCCCCCATTACATTGCTGGTCAGTAGACAGCCCCCTTTACATTGGTGGTCAGTAGACAGCCCCCTTTACATTGCTGGTCAGTAGACAGCCCCCATTACATTGGTGGTCAGTAGCCCCCATTACATTGCTGGTCAGTAGACAGCCCCCTTTACATTGGTGGTCAGTAGACAGCCCCCTTTACATTGCTGGTCAGTAGACAGCCCCCTTTACATTGCTGGTCAGTAGACAGCCCCCTTTACATTGCTGGTCAGTAGATAGCCCCCATTACATTGCTGGTCAGTAGACAGCCCCCATTACATTGGTGGTCAGTAGACAGCCATTACATTAGTGGTCAGTAGACAGCCCCCATTACAATGGTGGTCGGCAGACAGCCCCCATTACAATGGTGGTCAGAAGACAGCCCCCATTACAATGGTGGTCAGAAGACAGCCTCCATTACAATGGTGGTCGGCAGACAGCCCTCATTACAATGGTGGTCAGCAGACAGCCCCCATTACAAAGGTGGTCAGTAGACAGCCCCCATTACAAAGGTGGTCAGCAGACAGCCCCCATTACAAAGGTGGTCAGTAGACAGCCCCCATTACAATGGTGGTCAGTAGAGAGCCCCCATTACAAAGGTGGTCAGCAGATAGCCCCCATTACAATGGTGGTCAGTAGGTGGACCCAAATTCCAATGGTGGTCAGTAGATAACCCCAAACTCCAATGGTGGTTAGTAGACAATCCGAAACTCCAATGGTGGTCAGTTGACAGCCCCCATTACACATGTGGTCAGTAGGTAGCCCCAAATTCCAATGCGTGTCAGTAGGTAGCCCCTAGTAAAGACAAGCAACCCTGATGTTGACCAGATCTGTATCCAGTATTCGTGGTACATCATGCTCACACATTGTGTATATCTCTTCCTGAACTCAGTACAATGTCCAGAGATTTGTAACTCACACTCAGTGCCGGTGCAGCAATCCCTCTGTGTCCCTCAATCCCGACTGTGCTCCATCTGTGAGGGTGATATTGGGAGGTGATGGGAGAGACCTGGAGTACTGGAGATAACAGTGCTGTCTGTGGGGAGAAAGAATGAATGGAACAGGTCACCAGTCAACTGATCCCACCCCTGACATTGTACACCTCTGACCTTGGCCATCAGTCACAGAGACCCTGTTGAGGGCACTCTTCCATCCCCCATCTCTCCCCTTCCTGCTCACATCATACACCTCTGACCTTGGCCATCAGTCACAGAGACCCTGTTGAGGGCACTCTTCCATCCCCCATCTTCCCTCTTCTTGGTCACATTGTACACCTCTGACCTTGGCCATCAGTCACAGAAACCCTGTTGAGGGCACTCTTCCATCCCCCATCTCTCCTCTTCCTGGTCACATTGTACACCTCTGACCTTGGCCATCAGTCACAGAAACCCTGTTGAGGACACTCTTCCATCCCCCATCTCTCCTCTTCCTGGTCACATTGTACACCTCTGACCTTGGCCATCAGTCACAGAAACCCTGTTGAGGGCACTCTTCCATCCCCCATCTTCCCTCTTCCTGGTCACATTGTACACCTCTGACCTTGGCCATCAGTCACAGAAACCCTGTTGAGGACACTCTTCCATCCCCCATCTCTCCTCTTCCTGGTCACATTGTACACCTCTGACCTTGGCCATCAGTCACAGAAACCCTGTTGAGGACACTCTTCCATCCCCCATCTCTCCTCTTCCTGGTCACATTGTACACCTCTGACCTTGGCCATCAGTCACAGAAACCCTGTTGAGGGCACTCTTCCATCCCCCATCTTCCCTCTTCTTGGTCACATTGTACACCTCTGACCTTGGCCATCAGTCACAGAAACCCTGTTGAGGACACTCTTCCATCCCCCATCTTCCCCCTTCCTGGTCACATTGTACACCTCTGACCTTGGCCATCAGTCACAGAAACCCTGTTGAGGGCACTCTTCCATCCCCCATCTTCCCTCTTCTTGGTCACATTGTACACCTCTGACCTTGGCCATCAGTCACAGAAACCCTGTTGAGGACACTCTTCCATCCCCCATCTTCCCCCTTCCTGGTCACATTGTACACCTCTGACCTTGGCCATCAGTCACAGAAACCCTGTTGAGGGCACTCTTCCATCCCCCATCTTCCCTCTTCTTGGTCACATTGTACACCTCTGACCTTGGCCATCAGTCACAGAAACCCTGTTGAGGACACTCTTCCATCCCCCATCTTCCCCCTTCCTGGTCACATTGTACACCTCTGACCTTGGCCATCAGTCACAGAAACCCTGTTGAGGACACTCTTCCATCCCCCATCTTCCCCCTTCCTGGTCACATTGTACACCTCTGACCTTGGCCATCAGTCACAGAAACCCTGTTGAGGACACTCTTCCATCCCCCATCTTCCCCCTTCCTGGTCACATTGTACACCTCTGACCTTGGCCATCCTTCACAGAAACTCTGTTGAGGACACTCTTCCATCCCCCATCTTCCTCCTTCCCTTCCTGTTCACATTGTACACCTCTAACTTTGGCCATCCTTCATAGAACCCAGATGGATCGTACTGCAGCTCCTCCCTGACAATCCTTAAAGTCTCAGTAATAAGAACGGTTTCCTCACCACCACCAATCAGATCCAGATATTCCCTGGAAGGTAACAGGTGAAGTCTGAAAGATTTAATCTGGTTGGTGGACAGTTCTTAGAAATTACACTGATATGTGAGGCCAAGGAAATGGTCCAATGAAGGATGATGATGACTGTTAGGACTGACACTTGGATACATAAGCATGCCCATTGGGTCTCCAGGAACTGAAGGGAATGGAGGCAGAAGAAGCCATTGTTTGGATACTTACTGTGACCTAAGGTCTTCCAGGGTCATGGAAGGGTAGTAGGTGTAGAACTGACATCCTGGGTTGCGGGTACAAGAAGCCTCACAATCCTCCCGGCTGCTGACATTGCCAAAGAACAAGACATTTCCTAGAAACTCCACATCATTGTAGTACTGGCTCAAACACCCTTCAGAGAGACAGAGAAGAATAAAAGATGGCCTCCTAGAATCCCCAATCCTTCCCAAACACACCAATACTGGAGTATCTTACAACCCCACAAACATGGAGGTGCTGTCTGGAGGGGTTTGATCCCCTTTTTTTTTATTTGGTCCCAGCTGGGGAGATTCCCTCTCACTTCCTGTCCTGGTGACCACTATCGATGGGGCACATCCTGCCACCAATTTAATTTAAGAAGTAGGAGGAATCTTCCTACTGGGGAGACAGACAAAAGCCTGGGAGAGGACCCAACCATTCCCCTCCCCCGTACGGATGTCCACTTTGAGGTTTCTTTTATCATTACACAACCTTTAGCTCTCGTATTATTTATGAATATAAAACAAAGTTGGGAATTCCACAGAATATTTCAATTGTGATATTTTCATTTTTAAAGCTGGTGAAAGGATTGAAGGTGAGGGACCTGTGAGAGATACCAGCTGGGATAAATGATGGTGAACTTTGGAGGACAGAAGACCTGGGAGACTCTGAAGGATACAGACTCATCCTTACCCCAGATGGAATTCATGAGGGGCCTTGGATCTTTCCTCTGACTACAGCAGATGATGGAGATCCAGGGAAGGGCTTTCTTACGTTTCACATTTTCTGGAGTCTTTGGAATAGAATATCCTGATGTCACCCCCGGAACGGGCTCTGAGTTCGGTGGAGTATCGGTGGTTGAGTTCTTCAGGTAGCAGTCAAAGCTGCAGGAAGAACAGGAAGGAGGTATCAGGAGATTGGTATGAATGTTATTAGGGCAGTCTTCAAGCCAATGTACCCAATGAGATCCTGAAATAGGGAATTTACCCAGAAAGGGGTGAACACCACAACATGAGGGAACTGCTGACCTGGACTGAATGGTCCATGTATAGGCTAAAGGGGAATAAAGGACCTAGCCAAATATAATCATTTCAGGTAATAAGGACATGCCAGCACTGGCCTTCTTCTGACCAATGGAAGCTGCTGGCTATCATGCTGTTCCTCTGGCTTTAGTTTCATCGAATTCACCATCCAAGAACAGGGCTACAGCAGTAAATTCCTATTTATTAGTTCTGGTCAGAACTGAAGATAGAGGACCAGCATGACAACCAGGAAAACAACGTTAGAAGTTATGGCAGCCTACGTATGTATCTAATGGCTGGTTTCCGTTACATGGGACAACAATGTTGGGGTTTCAGAATGAAATGGAGATGACAGAGGACCTCTTTCTGTTGAATGCACATCTGGAGCTCCTTTCTTCCTCCAATTCATGGGTCTCACCTCCGTTCTCCGGTGCTGGAGTCAGTAGAGTGATAGGAGAAGAAGCTGCAATGTGGGTGGTTGGTGCACGCCAGCTGGCAGGAGGTCTCATCTGGAGTCAATATCTCCTCCTGGGAAATCCACCAATGGCAGGAGTGGAGGATCTGCGCCTTGGGGTCCCAAGGACAGGTTAGCCTCATCTACTTACAACACACTACAATGTTCTCTCATACATCAGAGGATGAACATGGCATATATATCTGGAAACAGCCAAATGTCAATCAATTCTCCTGGACATCCACCAGCTATGCTGGGTGCCATGTTGTATGACCCACATTTCTGGTGTAGAGATCCAGAGGTAGGAGAACATTCTAGAAGCCACCTAACTGTGAAATATTGATATCCCACAAGTCACCAGCACTTTGGACGCTCGGTGCGCTCAGCAACCAGCTGGAACTCTTTGTTCTGAAGGTGAACGGATTGTGGTGACAGATGTTCGTGTATCGGCTCTATTTATAGCGTGCGACCGAGCGTGACCGAGCATGACTGAGCACACAGGAAACATGGAGGGTGCAAAGACACTTGGCTACATCTCAACTACCTTCAATCACCTCATCTGAGAAAACACAACTTCCATCTGCTGATGACCACAAAATGTCTCTCGTGGCTATACAGCACCTATAGACGCCTTCACGTCGAATGTTCCAGAATTCCGTCTATGGCACCCTATTCTCCAACGTTCCCTCTATAATGATCACTGTCTGCACCTTATTCTCCAACGTTCCCTCTATAATGATCGCTGTCTGCACCTTATTCTCCAACGTTCCCTCTATAATGATCGATGTCTGCACCTTATTCTCCAACGTTCCCCCTATAATGATCGATGTCTGCACCTTATTCTCCAACGTTCCCTCTATAATGATCGATGTCTGCACCTTATTCTCCAACGTTCCCTCTATAATGATCGCTGTCTGCACCTTATTCTCCAACGTTCCCTCTATAATGATCACTGTCTGCACCTTATTCTCCAACGTTCCCTCTATAATGATCGCTGTCTGCACCTTATTCTCCAACGTTCCCCCTATAATGATCGATGTCTGCACCTTATTCTCCAACGTTCCCTCTATAATGATCACTGTCTGCACCTTATTCTCCAACGTTCCCTCTATAATGATCACTGTCTGCACCTTATTCTCCAACGTTCCCTCTATAATGATGGATGTCTGCACCTTATTCTCCAACGTTCCCCCTATAATGATCGATGTCTGCACCTTATTCTCCAACGTTCCCCCTATAATGATCGATGTCTGCACCTTATTCTCCAACGTTCCCTCTATAATGATATAGTGACCTACACGAAGTTCCGACATTCATTCATTCACCCTACACGAAGTTCCGACATTCATTCACCCTACACGAAGTTCCGACATTCATTCATTCACCCTACACGAAGTTCCGACATTCAATCATTCACCCTACACGAAGTTCCGACATTCATTCATTCACCCTACACGAAGTTTCGACATTCATTCACCCTACACGAAGTTCCAACATTCATTCACCCTACACGAAGTTCCGACATTCATTCATTCACCCTACACGAAGTTCCGACAATCACCCTACATGAAGTTCCGACTCGTGGTTTGGGATATCGGGAAGGATTGTCTTTGAGCTCTAATACCCGCCTTGGCAGAGCGCTGGAAGACTTGCCAGAAAAGGGGACCATTGGCTGAGACACATCTCTCCGCACGAGGAAGCCCAGAGGGAACGGTTCCACCACAACATCACAGAGTCTCCCCAGGAAAGGTAAAGGCTGGACATTGTATGCTGTCCATAGAAGGTCCCTATATAGTAAATAGATGGGACCCATATGAATATACTAGGGGCCCCATGACTGGCCCTTCTCATCATCTCATATTCCCCCCACAGGTCTGCTGAGATCTCCATGACCCTTCATAAGGTGGCCCCAAAATGTGACTTACCGCAGGGCCTCTGTGGTGGGCAGCTCCAGGCAAGGAGGAGGAGGAGAATCAGGAGGAGCATGTTTCTAGAATAGAAAGAGAACCAATCAGGAGACACATAGGGGGTCACCAGAGTCCCATTCTCTGTCTTCACTTTGGCGCCTTGAAAATCGCATGACCTAGCCACATCCGCCATGATGAGAGAGACCACCTCAGCTGGGGCTATGAAATAACGAAGCCCCCTCCATGGTGCTGACCACCTATGGTGCATGGCAGCATTTCTAAACCTTTCATCATTCGGGGCAACCTTTCAGAGTATTCGGAATCTGGGGACCCCCCCCGTGCAACCCCCAAAAGTGTAACCCCCCCATTGTAACCCCTCCATGGAGCTGACCACCTATGGTGCATGGCAGCATTTCTAAACCTTTCATCATTCGGGGCAACCTTTCAGAGTATTCGGAATCTGGGGACCCCCCCGTGCAACCCCCAAAAGTGTAACCCCCCCATTGTAACTCCTCCATGGAGCTGACCACCTATGGTGCATGGCAGCATTTCTAAACCTTTCATCATTCGGGGCAACCTTTCAGAGTATTTGGAATCTGGGGACCCCCCCCCAGTGTAACCCCTCCCCCTCCATGGAGCTGACCACCTATGGTGCATGGCAGCATTTCTAAACCTTTCATCATTTGGGGCAACCTTTCAGAGTATTCTGAATCTGGGGACGCCCCCATGCAACCCCCCCAGTGTAACCCCTCCCCAGTGTAAGATGTAATAAATGTGATAGTGACCTGGCAACGGGAATTCTGAGATGAAGACCAGGAACACAACCAGATGGTGATAGGAACCCCATCACATCAAAGGACCCCCCATCACATCAGAGGTCCTCCCCTGTCACGGATCCCCCACACACCACGCCCACAGCGTCTAGCGAACCGAGGAGCACACGTGCAGCCGTGACTTGGGGTAAGAGGGAATAAAGGGGACTGAACTCTGAATATATAAAACCGTATATAAGATCAGCCGTGATATCCTTCCACAGCCGCACTACCTCTGCCCACCACCGGGGGGAGACTCCACTCCAATCCAGATGGCTGACCACACACTGCAGATACAAATCTTACATACAATCTGGTGCACTGATTAGAGGGGAGGAGCAGCTTAGTAATCACACCCTTCTAGATTCCCTCCAGCTACCTACAGCCAGAACCCTTCCACTGTCCACACCCCCCACACCAGACACAAGTGCAAAGACACTTGGCTACATCTCAACTACCTTCAATCACCTCATCTGAGAAAACACAACTTCCATCTGCTGATGACCACAAAATGTCTCTCGTGGCTATACAGCACCTATAGACGCCTTCACGTCGAATGTTCCAGAATTCCGTCTATGGCACCCTATTCTCCAACGTTCCCTCTATAATGATCGCTGTCTGCACCTTATTCTCCAACGTTCCCTCTATAATGATCGCTGTCTGCACCTTATTCTCCAACGTTCCCTCTATAATGATCGATGTCTGTACCTTATTCTCCAACGTTCCCTCTATAATGATCGATGTCTGCACCTTATTCTCCAACGTTCCCCCTATAATGATCGCTGTCTGCACCTTATTCTCCAACGTTCCCTCTATAATGATCGATGTCTGCACCTTATTCTCCAACGTTCCCTCTATAATGATCGCTGTCTGCACCTTATTCTCCAACGTTCCCTCTATAATGATCGATGTCTGCACCCTATTCTCCAACGTTCCCTCTATAATGATCGATGTCTGCACCTTATTCTCCAACGTTCCCTCTATAATGATCGATGTCTGCACCCTATTCTCCAACGTTCCCTCTATAATGATCGATGTCTGCACCTTATTCTCCAACGTTCCCTCTATAATGATCGATGTCTGCTATCTCTAGGCTCCTCCTACCGATCTCTTCTCTGACTGTCCACCACAAAGTATCATATCTGTCCCCAATGTTCCATATACAGTCCCCTTCCCCCAGTACATGCCCCATGTAGACCCCACCCCCAGTGTCCCAGTATCCAGCCTCTGTCTTCTGGTATCCAATAACCTTGTCCTTTATATCACCCCCCAGTGACCCATCTTCTGTGGGTGTATTCAGTGCCCACTCTCTCACCCCCCAGTGACCCGTCTTCTGTGGGTGTATTCAGTGCCCACTCTCTCACCCCCCAGTGACCCGTCTTCTGTGGGTGTATTCAGTGCCCACTCTCTCACCCCCCAGTGACCCGTCTTCTGTGGGTGTATTCAGTGCCCACTCTCACCCCCAAGTGACCCGTCTTCTGTGGGTGTATTCAGTGCCCACTCTCACCCCCAAGTGACCCGTCTTCTGTGGGTGTATTTAGTGCCCACTTTTTCAGTATATATCCCCCACACAATGTATATATTAAACAAGAGTAGAACCTGAGAAGAGTGACAATGGTTCCTTCATTTTGGGGTTTCTGGCTGAGTGGTCATCACATCTGTGACGAACCGTCCCTTTGTGATGACATTTTGCCCTTTCTGCTCCGGTTTTCTCCCCTCGGTAAGCCGCCTCCCTGTTCTCTCCTCGGTAAGAGGTCTCCCTGTTCTCCCCTCGGTAAGAGGTCTCCCCGTTCTCCCCTCGGTAAGCCGCCTCCCTGTTCTCCCCTCAGTAAGAGGTCTTCCCGTTCTTCCCTCGGTAAGCGGTCTTCCCGTTCTCCCCTCGGTAAGAGGTCTCCCTGTTCTCCCCTCGGTAAGAAGTCTCCCCGTTCTCCCTTCGGTAAGCGGTCTTCCCGTTCTCCCCTCGGTAAGCTGTCTTCCCGTTCTCCCCTCGGTAAGAGGTCTCCCCGTTCTCCCATTGTTAGGTGGTCTTCCCATTCTCCCCTCGGTAAGCGGTCTTCCCATTCTCCCTTCGGTAAGCGGTCTCCCCGTTCTCCCCTCGGTAAGAGGTCTCCCCGTTCTCCCATTGTTAGGTGGTCTTCCCATTCTCCCTTCGGTAAGCGGTCTTCCCGTTCTCCCCTCGGTAAGCGGTCTTCCCGTTCTCCCCTCGGTAAGCGGTCTCCCCGTTCTCCCCTCGGTAAGCCGTCTTCCCGTTCTCCCCTCAGTAAGCCGTCTCCCCGTTCTCCCCTCGGTAAGCGGTCTCCCCATTCTCCCCTCGGTAAGCGGTCTTCCCGTTCTCCCCTCGGTAAGCTGTCTTCCCGTTCTCCCCTCGGTAAGCGGTCTTCCCGTTCTCCCCTCGGTAAGAGGTCTCCCCGTTCTCCCCTCGGTAAGCGGTCTCCCCGTTCTCCCCTCGGTAAGCGGTCTCCCCGTTCTCCCCTCGGTAAGAGGTCTCCCCGTTCTCCCCTCGGTAAGCGGTCTTCCCATTCTCCCCTCGGTAAGCGGTCTCCCCGTTCTCCCCTCGGTAAGCGGTCTTCCCGTTCTCCCCTCGGTAAGCGGCCTTCCCGTTCTCCCCTCGGTAAGCGGCCTTCCCGTTCTCCTCTTGGTAAGCGGCCTTCCCGTTCTCCCCTTGGTAAGCGGCCTTCCCGTTCTCCCCTTGGTAAGCGGCCTTCCCGTTCTCCCCTTGGTAAGCGGTCTTCCCGTTCTCCTCTTGGTAAGCGGTCTTCCCGTTCTCCTCTTGGTAAGCGGTCTTCTCGTTCTCCCCTCGGTAAGCGGTCTCCCCGTTCTCCCCTCAGAAAGCGGTCTTCCCGTTCTCCTCTTGGTAAGCGGTCTTCTCGTTCTCCCCTCGGTAAGCGCTCTACCCGTTCTCCGCTCGGTAAGCGGTCTTCCCGTTCTCCCCTCGGTAAGCGGTCTTCTCGTTCTCCCCTCGGTAAGCGCTCTACCCGTTATCCCCTCGGTAAGCGGTCTTCCCGTTCTCCCCTCGGTAAGCGATCTTCCCGTTCTCCCCTCGGTAAGAGGTCTTCCCGTTCTCCCCTTGGTAAGCGGTCTTCCTGTTCTCCTCTTGGTAAGAGGTCTCCCCGTTCTCCCCTCGGTAAGCGGTCTCCCCGTTCTCCCTTCGGTAAGCGGTCTTCCCATTCTCCCCTCGGTAAGCGTTCTCCCCTTGGTAAGCGGTCTTCCCGTTCTCCTCTTGGTAAGCGGTCTTCCCGTTCTCCTCTTGGTAAGCAGTCTCCCCGTTCTCCCCTCGGTAAGCGGTCTTCCCGTTCTCCCCTCGGTAAGCGGTCTTCTCGTTCTCCCCTCGGTAAGCGGTCTCCCCGTTCTCCCCTCGGTAAGCGGTCTCCCCGTTCTCCCCTCGGTAAGCGGTCTCCCCGTTCTCCCCTCGGTAAGCGGTCTCCCCGTTCTCCCCTCGGTAAAGCTGTATATATTTAGCAGCTGTTATGTAGACAGACATTCTACACTGTTTAGGATAATGGGGATTTGTAGTCTTTCACTTCTATAGAGTTCATACTGTGCTGATTACTGTTGTGTTGTAGAGTTTTGTTGTGGGTGGGGAACCAGGAGCCAGACTGTCTGGTGGGGGTGAAGGGGGCGGGGATCACTGCCAGCATGTGCTGTATATACTGAGCTATGTTCAATAAAGATTCTTTCATTCACCCTACACGAAGTTCCGACATTCATTCACCCTACACGAAGTTCCGACATTCATTCATTCACCCTACACGAAGTTCCGACATTCATTCATCCTACACGAAGTTCCGAATTCATTCACCCTACACGAAGTTCCGACATTCATTCACCCTACACGAAGTTCCGACATTCAATCATTCACCCTACACGAAGTTCCGACATTCATTCACCCTACACGAAGTTCCGACATTCATTCACCCTACACGAAGTTCCGACATTCAATCATTCACCCTACACGAAGTTCCGACATTCATTCACCCTACACGAAGTTCCGACATTCAATCATTCACCCTACACGAAGTTCCGACATTCATTCACCCTACACGAAGTTCCGACATTCACTCACCCTACACGAAGTTCCGACATTCATTCATTCACCCTACACGAAGTTCCGACATTCAATCATTCATCCTACACGAAGTTCCGACATTCATTCATTCACCCTACACGAAGTTCCGACATTCATTCACCCTACACGAAGTTCCGACATTCAATCATTCACCCTACACGAAGTTCCAACATTCATTCATTCACCCTACACGAAGTTCCGACATTCATTCACCCTACACGAAGTTCCGACATTCATTCATTCACCCTACACGAAGTTCCGACATTCATTCACCCTACACGAAGTTCCGACATTCATTCACCCTACACGAAGTTCCGACAATCACCCTACACGAAGTTCCGACATTCATTCACCCTACACGAAGTTCCGACATTCATTCATTCACCCTACATGAAGTTCCGACTCGTGGTTTGGGATATCGGGAAGGATTGTCTTTGAGCTCTAATACCCGCCTTGGCAGAGCGCTGGAAGACTTGCCAGAAAAGGGGACCATTGGCTGAGACACATCTCTCCGCACGAGGAAGCCCAGAGGGAACGGTTCCACCACAACATCACAGAGTCTCCCCAGGAAAGGTAAAGGCTGGACATTGTATGCTGTCCATAGAAGGTCCCTATATAGTAAATAGATGGGACCCATATGAATATACTAGGGGCCCCATGACTGGCCCTTCTCATCATCTCATATTCCCCCCACAGGTCTGCTGAGATCTCCATGACCCTTCATAAGGTGGCCCCAAAATGTGACTTACCGGAGGGCCTCTGTGGTGGGCAGCTCCAGGCAACGAGGAGGAGGAGAATCAGGAGGAGCATGTTTCTAGAATAGAGAGAGAACCAATCAGGAGACACATAGGGGGTCACCAGAGTCCCATTCTCTGTCTTCACTTTGGCGCCTTGAAAATCGCATGACCTAGCCACATCCGCCATGATGAGAGAGACCACCTCAGCTGGGGCTATGAAATAACGAAGCCCCCTCCATGGTGCTGACCACCTATGGTGCATGGCAGCATTTCTAAACCTTTCATCATTCGGGGCAACCTTTCAGAGTATTCGGAATCTGGGGACCCCCCCGTGCAACCCCCAAAAGTGTAACCCCCCCATTGTAACCCCTCCATGGAGCTGACCAGCTATGGTGCATGGCAGCATTTCTAAACCTTTCATCATTCGGGGCAACCTTTCAGAGTATTTGGAATCTGGGGACCCCCCCCAGTGTAACCCCTCCCCCTCCATGGAGCTGACCACCTATGGTGCATGGCAGCATTTCTAAACCTTTCATCACTTGGGGCAACCTTTCAGAGTATTCTGAATCTGGGGACGCCCCCATGCAACCCCCCCAGTGTAACCCCTCCTCAGTGTAAGATGTAATAAATGTGATAGTGACCTGGCAACAAGAATTCTGAGATGAAGACCAGGAACACAACCAGATGGTGATAGGAACCCCATCACATCAAAGGACCCCCCATCACATCAGAGGTCCTCCCCTGTCACGGATCCCCCACACACCACGCCCACAGCGTCTAGCGAACCGAGGAGCACACGTGCAGCCGTGACTTGGGGTAAGAGGGAATAAAGGGGACTGAACTCTGAATATATAAAACCGTATATAAGATCAGCCGTGATATCCTTCCACACCCCGCACTACCTCTGCCCACCACCGGGGGAGACTCCACTCCAATCCAGATGGCTGACCACACCCCGCACTACCTCTGCCCACCACCGGGGGAGACTCCACTCCAATCCAGATGGCTGACCACACCCCGCACTACCTCTGCCCACCACCGGGGGGAGACTCCACTACAATCCAGATGGCTGACCACACACTGCAGATACAAATCTTACATACAATCTGGTGCACTGATTAGAGGGGAGGAGCAGCTTAGTAATCACACCCTTCTAGATTCCCTCCAGCTACCTACAGCCAGAACCCTTCCACTGTCCACACCCCCCACACCAGACACACCCCTCCCCCACACCAGACACACCCCTCCTCCACGCACCCCTCCCCCACACACCACACCCCCGCACCAGACATACCCCTCTCCCACACCAGACACACTACAAAAGGAGAAGTTGTGAAAAGAGATTCACAGGAAAGCGGCTACATTTTGGACAGAATACGATACTCAGAATAATTTCCAAAAATGCTGCTTTATTACACAGTAATAGTAGACAATTCGGGTAATTACCCGGCTCACCATCACCTCAGTATGAGATATCACTGTCACCCCGAAAACCACATCAAGACCGCTCTAAATATGGATGTGCTGCATAGATGACAAATACCCGTCTAATGCATTTGCAGCACCACCACATTGGTTACACTACCAGTAGGAGGGATTTCACAAAATTGTACCATCGTGTATTATGACAACACGCTATGCAAACGGATAATATAGTCACATAATTATTATTATTATTATACAGTATTTATAAAGCCCCCATAGTTGGCTCAGCGCTGTACATTACAGAGGGGGGCAGAACATGTGACAGAACAATACCAATACAATGTGATACATGAGGGGATCGAGGGCCCTGATCCTTGGAGCTTACAATCTAGGAGGGAGGGGATGGTGGTACAGGAGGAGATAGCTGTGGGGGATGGAGTGGTAGGAAGAGTGGAGGAGATCGGTAATTAGCAGGGGGTGGGGTAGGCTTCCCTGAAGAGATGGGTTTTCAGGGTGCGCCTAAAGGAGAGGAGAGTAGGTGATAATCTGATGGGTTGGGGCAGGGAGTTCCAGAGGATGGGTGACACCCTGGAGAAGTCCTGGAGGCGGGCATGGGAGGAGGAGACCAGGGAACTAGAGAGAAGGAGGTCTTGTGAGGAGCGGAGTGTGCGTGTTGGGTGGTACTTGGATATTAGGTCAGTGATGTAGTTCGGGGCAGTATGGTGGACGGCTTTGTACGTCAGTGTTAGGATTTTGAATTTGATCCGTTGTGTAATCGGAAGCCAGTGGAGGGATTGGCAGAGGGGGGTGGAGGACACTGAGTGGAGGCCAGTGGAGGGATTGGCAGAGGGGGGTGGAGGACACTGAATGGAGGCCAGTGGAGGGATTGGCAGAGGGGGGTGGAGGACACTGAGTGGAGGCCAGTGGAGGGATTGGCAGAGGGGGAGGCGGAGATGGAGCGGTTGGAAAGGTGAATGAGTCTGGCAGCCGTATTCAGGATGGACTGAAGCGGGGATAGCCAGCGGCGAGGCAGACCAGTGAGGAGGGAGTTGCAGTAGTCGAGTCGTGATATGATGAGGGAGTGGATGAGCTGTTTAGTGGTTTCTGGGGTTAGGAACGTGCGGATTTTGGCAATGTTGCGGAGGTGGACTCTGCATGTTGCGGAGGCGGAGTCTGCATGTTGCGGAGGCGGAGTCTGCATGTTGTGGAGGTGGAGTCTGCACGAGTTTGTTAGTGATTGGACTTGGGGCTGGAAGGATAGGTTGGAGTCCAGAATGACACCAAGTACTCTGGCCTGCGGGGCGGGTTTGATGGTGGCATTGTTGGATGTGATGGAGAAGTCAATGGGGGGGGGGGTCCGGGCTGGGGGGGGGAAGACAAGAAACTTGGTTTTGGAGAGGTTCAGCTTAAGGAAGTGGAGCGACATCCAGTCTGATATGTCGCTCAGTAGGTTTGTGATTCGGGCGGAGACCGAGGGGGTGAGGTGGGGGGTGGAGACCGAGGAGGTGAGGTGGGGGGCGGAGACCGAGGGGGTGAGGTGGGGGGTGGAGACCGAGGGGGTGAGGTGGGGGGTTGAGAGATAGATTTGTGTGTCGTCGGCATAGAGGTGGTAGTTGAAGCCGTGAGAGTGTATGAGTTGGCCAAGGGAGGAGGTGTAGATGGAGAAGAGAAGAGGCCCGAGGACAGAGCCTTGGGGGACCCCAACAGAGAGGGGGAGTGAGGGGGAGGTGGTAGCATTATAGGTAACGCTGAAAGAGCGTTGTGACAGGTAGGATCAGAGCCGGGGAGGGCGGAGTCTCTGAGGCCGAGGGAGTGTAGTTTTTTGAGGAGGAGGGGGTGGTGGACTGTGTCGAAGGCCGCAGAGAGGTCAAGGAGTAGGAGGACTGAATAGTGGCCATTAGCTTTGGCGGTTAGCAGGTCGTTGGAGAGTTTGAGTCAGGCGGTTTCGGTGGAGTGTAGGGTGGTTTCGGTGGAGTGTAGGGCGGTTTCGGTGGAGTGTATTGCGGTTTCGGTGGAGTGTAGGGCGGTTTCGGTGGAGTGTTGGGCGGTTTTGGTGGAGTGTAGGGCGGTTTCGGTGGAGTGTAGGGCGGTTTCGGTGGAGTGTAGGGCGGTTTCGGTGGAGTGTAGGGGACGGAAGCCGGACTGTAGGGGATCGAGGAGGCTGTTGTCGTTGAGGTGAGAGCATAGGCGGGTGTAGACGAGGCGCTCGGGGAGTTTGGATGTAAATGGGAGCAGGGAGATGGGTCTGAGGTTGTTCGGGTCATTGGGGTCCAGGGAGGGCTTTTTAAGTATGGGGGTGATGTGTGCATGTTTCAGAGGGGAGGGGAAAGTGCCGGAGGAGAGGGAGAGATTGAAGATGTGGGTGAGGGAGCGTAGGATGGAGGGGGAGGGAGGTCGTAGGAGTTGTGAGGGGGCAGGTGATGGGGCGGTCATCAGAGAAGATCTTGGAGACTTCCTCGATGGTAGTAAGGTCAAAGGTGCGGAGTGTTGGGGGGGCTTCAGTATGAGGAATGTAGGGTGGGGTGGAAGTGGAGGTCAGAGCAGTGGTGGGGCTGTGGGAGAGGGGTGATGAGGGGGTAGCTGCGTGAGGGGGAGGGGGGGTTGGAGGGAGTTTGAGCAGCGACGAAGTCCCTGCAGGTTATGTCGAGGGGGAGGGGGGATGAGGGGGTAGCTGTGTGAGAGGGGACGGGTTGAGAGGGCGTGTGAGTTGCGGCAATGTCCTTGCGAATTGTGTCAATCTTGTTTTTGAAGTGATTGGCAATCTCAAGGGCGGTGAGTGAGGTGCTGGGTGGAGGTGGGGGGGGGGGGAGAGCGGTGAGTGAGGTGCTGGGTGGGGGTGGGGAGCAGCGAGTGAGGTGCTGGGTGGAGGTGGGGGTGGAGAGAGTAGAGAGTTGAAGGTGGAGAAGAGTCGGCGAGGATTGGAGGAGAGGGCCTTGATGAGGGTCAGGAAGTAGGCTTGTTTGGCTGCATGGAGGGAGGAGGTGTAGGTGTGGAAGGCAGATTTGTATCGGGTGAAGGCTTGTTGGGATTTGGTTTTGCGCCATAGTCGCTCCAGGGCACGACTGTGTCGTTTGAGGGTTTTGGTGTGATCAGTCTGCCAGGGCTGGAGCGGTCGGGGTCTGATGTTGCGTGTGGTTAAAGGCGCTAGTGAGTCAAGGGCTGTTGACAGCGCGTTGTTATAGGCGGTCATGGCCAAGTCGGGGCAGGACAGGGGGAGGATGCGGTCGTGGAGTTGATCAGCTGCAGAGTGGAGGGGGGCAGGGTTCAGGTTGCGGAGGTTACGGCTGGTAGTAGTGTGACATTTGGAGGGGTAGGCGTTGGAGGACGAGGAGATAGAGAAGGTGATCAGGTTGTGGTCAGAGAGAGGGAAGGGGGTGTTAGTGAGGTTGTGGGGAGCGCAGCGGTTGGAGAAGACAAGGTCCAGGATATTACCGTCGGAGTGGGTGGTGGATTGTATGCACTGTGCAAGTGCAAAGGAGGAGGTTAAGTGGAGGAGATGGGATGTGTCCGGGTTGTCGAGGTTGACAGGGATGTTGAAGTCCCCAAGGATGATGGTGGGTAGCTCAGAGGAGAGAAAGAAGGGTAGCCAGGAGGAGAAGTCATCCAGGAAGCGGGGTATGGATCCAGGAGAAGTCATCCAGGAAGCGGGGTATGGATCCAGGAGAAGTCATCCAGGAAGCGGGGTATGGATCCAGGAGAAGTCATCCAGGAAGCGGGGTATGGATCCAGGAGAAGTCATCCAGGAAGCGGGGTATGGATCCAGGAGAAGTCATCCAGGAAGCGGGGTATGGATCCAGGAGGCCGGTATATCACAGCAATCTTCAGGGGGGTTGGGCAGAATAGTCGGATCTATATAGAGGAATCAGGACCTCCTGCCGGTGACCCCTCTAGTGATAGGATCTATATAGAGGAATCAGGACCTCCTTCCTCCTGCCGGTGACCCCTCTAGTGATAGATCTATATAGAGGAATCAGGACCTCCTTCCTCCTGCCGGTGACCCCTCTAGTGATAGGATCTATATAAGGGAATCAGGACCTCCTTCCTCCTGCCGGTGACCCATCTAGTGACAGGATCTATATAGAGGAATCAGGACCTCCTTCCTCCTGCCGGTGACCCCTCTAGTGATAGATCTATATAGAGGAATCAGGACCTCCTTCCTCCTGCCGGTGACCCCTCTAGTGATAGGATCTATATAAGGGAATCAGGACCTCCTTCCTCCTGCCGGTGACCCATCTAGTGACAGGATCTATATAGAGGAATCAGGACCTCCTTCCTCCTGCCGGTGACCCCTCTAGTGATAGATCTATATAGAGGAATCAGGACCTCCTTCCTCCTGCCGGTGACCCCTCTAGTGATAGGATCTATATAAGGGAATCAGGACCTCCTTCCTCCTGCCGGTGACCCATCTAGTGACAGGATCTATATAGAGGAATCGGGACCTCCTTCCTCCTGCCGGTGACCCCTCTAGTGATAGATCTATATAGAGGAATCAGGACCTCCTTCCTCCTGCCGGTGACCCCTCTAGTGATGCATCCTAGAATTCTATTCACTTTCCCCACTGCCTGACAACACTGTTTGCTCATTCTTCCCCCATACTCGGGGTCCTTGGGCCTCTCCATTCTTCCTCCATACTCGGGGTCCTTGGGCCTCTCCATTCTTCCTCCATACTCGGGGTCCTTGGGCCTCTCCATTCTTCCTCCATACTCTGGGTCCTTGTGCCTCTCCATTCTTCCTCCATACTCGGGGTCCTTGGGCCTCTCCATTCTTCCTCCATACTCGGGGTCCTTGGGCCTCTCCATTCTTCCTCCATACTCGGGGTCCTTGTGCCTCTCCATTCTTCCTCCATCCTCCGGGTCCTTGTGCCTCTCCATTCTTCCTCCATCCTCCGGGTCCTTGGGCCTCTCCATTCTCATCAAAACAGAGGACTTTGGACCACTGAGCCCCAGACCAGGTCTGTTTTTCTTTAGCCCAGGTAAGACGCTTCTGACGTTGTTTGTTGTTCAGGAGCGGCTTGACAAGAGGAATACGACATTTGAAGCCCATGTCCAGGATCCCTCTGTGTGTGGTGGCTCTTGATGCACTGACTCCAGCCTCAGTCCACTCCTTGTGAAAGTCCCCAACACTTTTGAATGGCCTTTTCCTGCCAATCCTCTCCAGGCTGCGGTCATCCCTGCTGCTTGTGCACCTTTTTCTTCCACACTTTTCCCTCCCACATAACTTTCTATTAATGTGCTTTGATACAGCACTTTGGGAACATCCAACTTCTTCTGCAATTCCCTTTTGAGGCTTTCCCTCCTTATGGAGGGTGTCAGGGATGGTGTCAGGTCAGCAGTCTTTCCCTCCTTATGGAGGGTGTCAGTGATGGTGTCAGGTCAGCAGTCTTTCCCTCCTTATGGAGGGTGTCAGTGATGGTGTCAGGTCAGCAGTCTTTCCCATGATTGGGATTCCTACTGAACCCGACTGAGAGACCATTTAAAGGCTCCGGAACCCTTTGCAGGTGTTATGGCTGAATGAGCTGATTAGAGTGGGACACTTTGAGCCGAGATTATTCCACCTTTTCATAATATTCTCATTTTCTGAGATTGTGGATTTGGGGTTTTCATGAGCTGTAAGCCATAATCATCACAATGATGACAAATCACGGCTGGAACTATCTTGCTTTGCATGGAATGAGTCTCATATATTAGTGTCACCTTTTAAGTTGCTGCACTGAAATCAATGAATGAATGAATGAATGCACCAGATTCTCATTTTTCCAGTTTCACCTGTATACTATACAGCAGTGACATCAGCGCTCCCCATACACACCATACAGGAGTGACATCACCGCTCCCCATATACACCATACAGGAGTGACATCACCGCTCCCCATACACACCATACAGGAGTGACATCACCGCTCCCCATATACACCATACAGGAGTGACATCACCGCTCCCCATACACACCATACAGCAGTGACATCAGCGCTCCCCATACACACCATACTGGAGTGACATCACCGCTCCCCATACACACCATACAGGAGTGACATCACCGCTCCCCATACACACCATACAGGAGTGACATCACCGCTCCCCATATACACCATACTGGAGTGACATCACCGCTCCCCATACACACCATACTGGAGTGACATCACCGCTCCCCATACACACCATACAGGAGTGACATCACCGCTCCCCATATACACCATACAGGAGTGACATCACCGCTCCCCATACACACCATACAGGAGTGACATCACCGCTCCCCATACACACCATACTGGAGTGACATCACCGCTCCCCATATACACCATACAGGAGTGACATCACCGCTCCCCATACACACCATACAGGAGTGACATCACCGCTCCCCATACACACCATACTGGAGTGACATCACCGCTCCCCATACACACCATACTGGAGTGACATCACCGCTCCCCATACACACCATACGGGAGTGACATCACACGGTATATAAGGAGCTGTGGCTCTGGAGACGTCAGACATGCGGTGAAGCTCTCGGCCTCCTCGTGTTGTTAGCGTTTCGGTTTGCTGGGTTCTGGAGATCTCAATGTTTGGTTTTCCTGTTGGTGTCTGATCTGTGAATTCTCCTGATCACACGTTACATGGGATGAGTGACACGCTTCATCTTGGAGGTAACCCCGGGGATGACACGCTTCATCTTGGCGGTGACCCCGGGGATGACACGCTTCTTCTTGGCGGTGACCCCGGGGATGACACGCTTCTTCTTGGTGGTGACCCCGGGGATGAGTGACACGCTTCATCTTGGTGGTGACCCCGGGGATGAGTGACACGCTTCATCTTGGCGGTGACCCCGGGGATGACACGCTTCTTCTTGGCGGTGACCCCGGGGATGACACGCTTCTTCTTGGTGGTGACCACGGGGATGACACGCTTCTTCTTGGTGGTGACCCCGGGGATGAGTGACACGCTTCATCTTGGTGGTGACCCCGGGGATGAGTGACACGCTTCATCTTGGCGGTGACCCCGGGGATGACACGCTTCTTCTTGGCGGTGACCCCGGGGATGACACGCTTCTTCTTGGCGGTGACCCCGGGGATGACACGCTTCTTCTTGGCGGTGACCCCGGGGATGACACGCTTCATCTTGGCGGTAACCCCGGGGATGACACGCTTCTTCTTGGCGGTGACCCCGGGGATGACACGCTTCTTCTTGGCGGTGACCCCGGGGATGACACGCTTCATCTTGGCGGTAACCCCGGGAATGACACGCTTCTTCTTGGCGGTGACCCCGGGGATGACACGCTTCTTCTTGGCGGTGACCCCGGGGATGACACGCTTCTTCTTGGCGGTGACCCCGGGGATGACACGCTTCTTCTTGGTGGTGACCCCGGGGATGAGTGACACGCTTCATCTTGGTGGTGACCCCGGGGATGACACGCTTCTTCTTGGCGGTGACCCCAGGGATGACACGCTTCTTCTTGGTGGTGACCCCGGGGATGACACGCTTCTTTTTGGCGGTGACCCCGGGGATGACACGCTTCTTCTTGGCGGTGACCCCGGGAATGACACGCTTCTTCTTGGTGGTGACCACGGGGATGAGTGACACGCTTCAACTTGGTGGTGACCCCGGGGATGAGTGACACGCTTCATCTTGATGGTGACCCCGGGGATGAGTGACACGCTTCATCTTGGCGGTGACCCCGGGGATGACACGCTTCATCTTGGTGGTGACCCCGGGGATGACACGCTTCATCTTGGTGGTGACCCCGGGGATGAGTGACACGCTTCAAATTGGTGGTGACCCCGGGGATGAGTGACACGCTTCATCTTGGTGGTGACCCCGGGGATGAGTGACACGCTTCATCTTGGCGGTGACCCCGGGGATGACACGCTTCTTCTTGGTGGTGACCACGGGGATGACACGCTTCATCTTGGTGGTGACCCCGGGGATGACACGCTTCATCTTGGTGGTGACCCCGGGGATGAGTGACACGCTTCATCTTGGTGGTGACCCCGGGGATGAGTGACACGCTTCATCTTGGCGGTGACCCCGGGGATGACACGCTTCTTCTTGGTGGTGACCACGGGGATGACACGCTTCATCTTGGTGGTGACCCCGGGGATGACACGCTTCTTCTTGGTGGTGACCCCGGGGATGACACGCTTCTTCTTGGTGGTGACCCCGGGGATGACACGCTTCTTCTTGGTGGTGACCCCGGGGATGACACGCTTCTTCTTGGTGGTGACCCCGGGGATGAGTGACACGCTTCATCTTGGTGGTGACCCCGGGGATGAGTGACACGCTTCATCTTGGCGGTGACCCCGGGGATGACACGCTTCTTCTTGGTGGTGACCACGGGGATGACACGCTTCTTCTTGGTGGTGACCCCGGGGATGAGTGACACGCTTCATCTTGGTGGTGACCCCGGGGATGACACACTTCATCTTGGTGGTGACCCCGGGGATGAGTGACACGCTTCATCTTGGTGGTGACCCCGGGGATGACACGCTTCTTCTTGGTGGTGACCCCGGGGATGACACGCTTCTTCTTGGCGGTGACCCCGGGGATGACACGCTTCTTCTTGGCGGTGACCCCGGGGATGACACGCTTCTTCTTGGCGGTGACCCCGGGGATGACACGCTTCATCTTGGCGGTGACCCCGGGGATGACACGCTTCTTCTTGGCGGTGACCCCGGGGATGACACGCTTCATCTTGGCGGTAACGCCGGGGATGACACGCTTCTTCTTGGCGGTGACCCCGGGGATGACACGCTTCTTCTTGGCGGTGACCCCGGGGATGACACGCTTCTTCTTGGCGGTGACCCCGGGGATGACGCGCTTCTTCTTGGTGGTGACCCCGGGGATGACATGCTTCAACTTGGTGGTGACCCCGGGGATGAGTGACACACTTCATCTTGGTGGTGACCCCGGGGATGACACGCTTCTTCTTGGTGGTGACCCCGGGGATGACACGCTTCTTCTTGGTGGTGACCCCGGGGATGAGTGACACGCTTCTTCTTGGTGGTGACCCCGGGGATGAGTGACACGCTTCATCTTGGTGGTGACCCCGGGGATGAGTGACACGCTTCATCTTGGTGGTGACCCCGGGGATGACACGCTTCTTCTTGGTGGTGACCCCGGGGATGACACGCTTCATCTTGGTGGTGACCCCGGGGATGAGTGACACGCTTCATCTTGGTGGTGACCCCGGGGATGACACGCTTCTTCTTGGCGGTGACGCCGGGGATGACACGCTTCATCTTGGTGGTGACCCCGGGGATGACACGCTTCATCTTGGCGGTGACCCCGGGGATGACACGCTTCATCTTGGCGGTGACCCCGGGGATGACACGCTTCATCTTGGTGGTGACCCCGGGGATGAGTGACACGCTTCATCTTGGTGGTGACCCCGGGGATGAGTGACACGCTTCATCTTGGTGGTGACCCCGGGGATGACACGCTTCATCTTGGTGGTGACCCCGGGGATGAGTGACACGCTTCTTCTTGGTGGTGACCCCGGGGATGACACGCTTCTTCTTGGTGGTGACCCCGGGGATGAGTGACACGCTTCATCTTGGTGGTGACCCCGGGGATGAGTGACACGCTTCATCTTGGTGGTGACCCCGGGGATGAGTGACACGCTTCTTCTTGGTGGTGACCCCGGGGATGACACGCTTCATCTTGGTGGTGACCCCGGGGATGAGTGACACGCTTCATCTTGGTGGTGACCCCGGGGATGACACGCTTCTTCTTGGTGGTGACCCCGGGGATGACACGCTTCTTCTTGGTGGTGACCCCGGGGATGAGTGACACGCTTCATCTTGGTGGTGACCCCGGGGATGACACGCTTCTTCTTGGCGGTGACCCCGGGGATGACACGCTTCATCTTGGTGGTGACCCCGGGGATGAGTGACACGCTTCATCTTGGCGGTGACCCCAGGGATGATACGCTTCATCTTGGTGGTGACCCCGGGGATGACACGCTTCTTCTTGGTGGTGACCCCGGGGATGAGTGACACACTTCATCTTGGTGGTGACTACGGGGATGAGTGACACGCTTCATCTTGGCGGTGACCCCGGGGATGACACGCTTCTTCTTGGAGGTGACCCCAGGGATGACACGCTTCTTCTTGGTGGTGACCCCGGGGATGACACGCTTCTTCTTGGTGGTGACCCCGGGGATGACACGCTTCTTCTTGGTGGTGACCCCAGGGATGACACGCTTCTTCTTGGTGGTGACCCCGGGGATGATACGCTTCATCTTGGTGGTGACCCCGGGGATGACACGCTTCATCTTGGTGGTGACCCCGGGGATGACACGCTTCATCTTGGTGGTGACCCCGGGGATGAGTGACACGCTTCATCTTGGTGGTGACCCCGGGGATGACACGCTTCATCTTGGTGGTGACCCCGGGGATGACACGCTTCATCTTGGTGGTGACCCCGGGGATGACACGCTTCTTCTTGGTGGTGACCCCGGGGATGACACGCTTCATCTTGGTGGTGACCCCGGGGATGACACGCTTCATCTTGGTGGTGACCCCGGGAATGACACGCTTCATCTTGGTGGTGACCCCGGGGATGACACGCTTCATCTTGGTGGTGACCCCGGGGATGACACGCTTCATCTTGGTGGTGACCCCGGGGATGACACGCTTCATCTCGGTGGTGACCCCGGGGATGACACGCTTCATCTCGGTGGTGACCCCGGGGATGACACGCTTCATCTCGGTGGTGACCCCGGGGATGACACGCTTCATCTCGGTGGTGACCCCGGGGATGACACGCTTCATCTTGGTGGTGACCCCGGGGATGACACGCTTCATCTCGGTGGTGACCCCGGGGATGACACGCTTCATCTCGGTGGTGACCCCGGGGATGAGTGACACGCTTCATCTCGGTGGTGACCCCGGGGATGAGTGACACGCTTCATCTCGGTGGTGACCCCGGGGATGACACGCTTCATCTTGGTGGTGACTACGGGGATGACACGCTTCATCTCGGTGGTGACCCCGGGGATGACACGCTTCATCTCGGTGGTGACCCCGGGGATGACACGCTTCATCTCGGTGGTGACCCCGGGGATGACACGCTTCATCTCGGTGGTGACCCCGGGGATGACACGCTTCATCTCGGTGGTGACCCCGGGGATGACACGCTTCATCTCGGTGGTGACCCCGGGGATGACACGCTTCATCTCGGTGGTGACCCCGGGGATGACACGCTTCATCTCGGTGGTGACCCCGGGGATGACACGCTTCATCTCGGTGGTGACCCCGGGGATGACACGCTTCATCTCGGTGGTGACCCCGGGGATGACACGCTTCTTCTTGGTGGTGACCCCGGGGATGACACGCTTCATCTTGGTGGTGACCCCGGGGATGACACGCTTCATCTTGGTGGTGACCCCGGGGATGACACGCTTCATCTTGGTGGTGACCCCGGGGATGACACGCTTCATCTCGGTGGTGACCCCGGGGATGACACGCTTCATCTTGGTGGTGACCCCGGGGATGACACGCTTCATCTTGGTGGTGACCCCGGGGATGACACGCTTCATCTTGGCGGTGACCCCGGGGATGACACGCTTCTTCTTGGCGGTGACCCCGGGGATGACACGCTTCTTCTTGGCGGTGACCCCGGGGATGACACGCTTCATCTTGGTGGTGACCACGCTGTTTTCTGTGCAGTTGTTCAGAAATATCAGTGGAGGATCTCAGAGACTCTTCATACAAGCGTCCAATTGGATATCCGGGCCCCTCCTCATATCCGGGCCCCTGATTTTCTCTGAAGACCTCTCCCCTCCCCCAATGACCTGGGTGGGGGTGAGGAGACAGGTGCAGTAGGGTGGTGGGAGAGGAGGGGGACAGGGGCAGTGGGGTGGTGAGGGGGGGGGACAGGGGCAGTGGGGTGGTGAGGGGGGGAGGACAGGGGCAGTGGGGTGGTGAGGGGGGGATGAAGACAGGGGCAGTGGGGTGGTGAGGGGGGGGATGAAGACAGGGGCAGTGGGGTGGTGAGGGGGGGATGAAGACAGGGGCAGTGGGGTGGTGAGGGGGGGGATGAAGACAGGGGCAGTGGGGTGGTGAGGGGGGGATGAAGACAGGGGCAGTGGGGTGGTGAGGGGGGGAGGACAGGGGCAGTGGGGTGGTGAGGGGGGGATGAAGACAGGGGCAGTGGGGTGGTGAGGGGGGGATGAAGACAGGGGCAGTGGGGTGGTGAGGGGGGGAGGACAGGGGCAGTGGGGTGGTGAGGGGGGGATGAAGACAGGGGCAGTGGGGTGGTGAGGGGGGGATGAAGACAGGGGCAGTGGGGTGGTGAGGGGGGGGGGCAGGCACCGTGGGGTGGTGAGGGGGGGGGGGGGCAGGCACAGTGGGGTGGTGAGGGGGGGATAGGGACAGTGGGGTGGTGAGGGGGGGGATAGGGACAGTGGGGTGGTGAGGGGGGGATGAAGACAGGGGCAGTGGGGTGGTGAGGGGGGGGGCAGGCACAGTGGGGTGGTGAGGGGGGGGGGCAGGCACAGTGGGGTGGTGAGGGGGGGAGGACAGGGGCAGTGGGGTGGTGAGGGGGGGGATAGGGACAGTGGGGTGGTGAGGGGGGGATGAAGACAGGGGCAGTGGGGTGGTAGGGGCAGTGGGGTGGTGAGGACAGGGGCAGTGGGGTGGTGGGGGGACAGGGGCAGTGGGGTGGTGAGGGGGAGGGATAGGGACAGTGGGGTGGTGGGGGGGGATAGGGGCAGTGGGGTGGTGAGGGGGGGGGCAGGCACAGTGGGGTGGTGAGGGGAGGGGGGGCAGTCACAGTGGGGTGGTGAGGGGGGGGGCAGGCACAGTGGGGTGGTGAGGGGGGGAGGGCAGGGACAGTGGGGTGGTGAGGGGGGGATGAAGACAGGGGCAGTGGGGTGGTGAGGGGGGGGACATGGGCAGTGGAGTGGTGTGGGGGGGATGAAGACAGGGGCAGTGGGGTGGGGGGGACAGGGGCAGTGGGGTGGTGAGGGGGGGATGAAGACAGGGGCAGTGGGGTGGGGGGGACAGGGGCAGTGGGGTGGTGAGGGGGGGGGACAGGGGCAGTGGGGTGGTGAGGGGGGGGCAGTGGGGTGGTGAGGGGGGACAGGGGCAGTGGGGTGGTGAGGGGGGGGACAGGGGCAGTGGGGTGGTGAGGGGGGGGGGGACAGGGGCAGTGGGGTGGTGAGGGGGGGGCAGTGGGGTGGTGAGGGGGGGGGGATAGGGGCAGTGGGGTGGTGAGGGGGGGGGACAGGGGCAGTGGGGTGGTGAGGGGGGGGCAGTGGGGTGGTGAGGGGGGACAGGGGCAGTGGGGTGGTGAGGGGGGGGACAGGGGCAGTGGGGTGGTGAGGGGGGGGGGGACAGGGGCAGTGGGGTGGTGAGGGGGGGGCAGTGGGGTGGTGAGGGGGGGGGGGATAGGGGCAGTGGGGTGGTGAGGGGGGGGGGCAGGCACAGTGGGGTGGTGAGGGGGGGGGGCAGGCACAGTGGGGTGGTGAGGGGGGGATGAAGACAGGGGCAGTGGGGTGGTGAGGGGGGGGGCATGGGCAGTGGAGTGGTGTGGGGGGGGACAGGGGCAGTGGGGTGGTGAGGGGGGGATGAAGACAGGGGCAGTGGGGTGGTGAGGGGGGGGACATGGGCAGTGGAGTGGTGTGGGGGGGGACAGGGGCAGTGGGGTGGTGAGGGGGGGATGAAGACAGGGGCAGTGGGGTGGTAGGGGCAGTGGGGTGGTGAGGGGGGGGGGCAGGGACAGTGGGGTGGTGAGGGGGGGGGACAGGGGCAGTGGGGTGGGGGGGACAGGGGCAGTGGGGTGGTGAGGGGGGGGGACAGGGGCAGTGGGGTGGTGAGGGGGGGGCAGTGGGGTGGTGAGGGGGGACAGGGGCAGTGGGGTGGTGAGGGGGGGGACAGGGGCAGTGGGGTGGTGAGGGGGGGGGACAGGGACAGTGGGGTGGTGAGGGGGGGATGAAGACAGGAGCAGTGGGGTGGTGAGGGGGGGGCAGTGGGGTGGTGAGGGGGGGAGGACAGGGGCAGTGGGGGGAGGGGGGATGAGTCTCCGGGAAAATGGCGGCCGTATGACGTCACATTTCCCTCCAGTGTATGGACGTTGTGGTGACTGAAGGAAATATTATAAGTAAAGGAAAATGATTTCGGTTAGGGCGGAAGTGTCCATTTGAGGCGGAAGTGGATGGTAGTGAGGGCGGAATTGTTTTTATTGAAGAGTCGGAAGAGAATCTAAGTGAGGGCGGAAGTATCCGACGGAGGAGGCGGAAGTTGGTGTCAGTGAGGGCGGAAGACATGAAGGATCTCTCTGCCACCCAGAAGTGACACCCAGTAAGATGTGTTTATGTTGGGGGAGTCAAGGGGGGCAGAGGGGGAGGGGACAGTACTCTATGCAGCCAAATGTGTGCAGAGCAGCCAATCAGAACAAGGTTGTCATTGCTTAGCCTATAATGTGAGATCTGGTTGGTTGATGGGGAGAAGCTGCAGATGTGTCTGTCCCCCATGTTGGGGCCCCTCTCCTCCCCCTCAGTCCTGTCTGTCCCCCATGTTGGGGCCCCTCTCCTCCCCCCTCAGTCCTGTCTGTCCCCATGTTGGGGCCCCTCTCCTCCCCCTCAGTCCTGTCTGTCCCCCATGTTGGGGCCCCTCTCCTCCCCCTCAGTCCTGTCTGTCCCCCATGTTGGGGCCCCTCTCCTCCCCCTCAGTCCTGTCTGTCCCCCATGTTGGGGCCCCTCTCCTCCCCCCTCAGTCCTGTCTGTCCCCCATGTTGGGGCCCCTCTCCTCCCCCCTCAGTCCTGTCTGTCCTCATGTTGGGGCCCCTCCCCCCTCAGTCCTGTGTCCCCCATGTTGGGGCCCTCTCCTCCCCCCTCAGTCCTGTGTCCCCCATGTTGGGGCCCTCTCCTCCCCCCAAGTCCTGTCTGTCCCTCATGTTGGGGCCCCTCTCCTCCCCCTCAGTAGTAGCCCTGTCTGTCCCCCATGTTGGGGCCCCAGTGACTCTGTTCTCTTGCAGTCAGGATGGAGTCGGTGAAGGGCCCCTCCTTGGAGCGGGATGGTGGAGAGGATGAGGAGGACGTTGTGATCCTGGAGGAGGATGAAGATGACGGGAAGGAGTCTGGAGATCTGGAGCAGAACCCCTTCGATGGTCTCCCCTTCTCCTCGCGGTATTACCACTTCCTGGCCGGGCGCCGCGCTCTGCCGGTTTGGGGGGCCAAATACCAATTCATGGGGAGTCTGCAGAGCCACAACATCGTCCTCATCAGTGGGGAGGCGGGATCAGGGCGGAGCACACAGGTGAGTGTCATAGCTGGGGGAGTGGTCTCATAGCCACCATTCTTCATGTGGGGGGCTCATCCTATCACCTCTTCAACATGTGGGGGGCCCTCATATCCACCCTTCTACATGTGGGGGGCCCTCATATCCGCCCTTCTACATGTGGGGGGCCCTCATATCCACCCTTCTACATGTGGGGGGCCCTCATATCCGCCCTTCTACATGCGGGGGGCTCCTCATATCCACCCTTCTACATGTGGGGGGCTCCTCATATCCACCCTTCTACATGCGGGGGGCTCCTCATATCCACCCTTCTACATGCGGGGGGCTCCTCATATCCACCCTTCTACATGTGGGGGGCCCTCATATCCACCCTTCTACATGCGGGGGGCCCCTCATATCCACCCTTCTACATGCGGGGGGGCCCCCTCATATCCACCCTTCTACATGTGGGGGGCTCCTCATATCCACCCTTCTACATGCGGGGGGCTCCTCATATCCACCCTTCTACATGCGGGGGGCTCCTCATATCCACCCTTCTACATGTGGGGGGCCCTCATATCCACCCTTCTACATGCGGGGGGCCCCTCATATCCGCCCTTCTACATGCGGGGGGCCCCCTCATATCCGCCCTTCTACATGCGGGGGGCCCCTCATATCCGTCCTTCTACATGCGGGGGGCCCCCTCATATCCGCCCTTCTACATGCGGGGGGCCCCTCATATCCGCCCTTCTACATGCGGGGGGCCCCTCATATCCGCCCTTCTACATGCGGGGGGCTCCCTCATATCCGCCCTTCTACATGCGGGGGGCCCCCTCATATCCACCCTTCTACATGCGGGGGGCCCCCTCATATCCGCCCTTCTACATGCGGGGGGCCCCCTCATATCCGCCCTTCTACATGCGGGGGGCCCCTCATATCCACCCTTCTACATGCGGGGGGCCCCTCATATCTGCCCTTCTACATGCGGGGGGCCCCTCATATCTGCCCTTCTACATGCGGGGGGCCCCTCATATCCACCCTTCTACATGTGGGGTGTAGTGAGAAGTCCAGGGGGCTCTCTAGGGGGGTTTGTCTTCCCGTTCAGTATGTGTGGTTGGTGGGCCCCTCTCTCAGTGAACTGTTGTCTAGAGATACAGGGGCCCCATAGCTGCTGAAGGGCCCCCCATGGCGTGTCACGCTCTCCATCTTTGTCCCCCTCAGGTTCCTCAGTGGTGTGCGGAGTTTGCTCTCTCCCAGCAGTACACGGAGGGCGCCGTCATCTGCTCCCAGCCCCATGCCGCTGCCGCCTTCAGCCTGGCCGTCCGATTGGCCGATGAGATGGACCTGAACCTGGGCCATGAGGTGGGCTTCTCTGTCCCTCATGAAGACTGCTCCACCCCCAACACCATACTGAGGTGAGCCGGGGCCCGGGACCCGCACTGACACACATACAATGAGCACACGTCTCACACACAGCTCCCTACATAGCACACGGAATACCATGTATGTAACTTCAGCAAACACAACGGGAGAACTTCCAGGCGTGTGTATCAGAGGATGGAGGGGACCCTCGCCGGTGGTCTCCTGAACCCTGACATGGCTGCAGTGGTTTATGGGAAGTCTTTATTCTTATCAAACATGAGACACTCTTGTTGAAGGGATAATAAATGCAGGTGCAGAGAACACCCAATAGGTGGCTCCCTACTCAACACGATGACATACAGAACACGGGTGCGGAGAGGGGGGTAGTGCTGGGGCGAGGGGGGTAGTGCTGGGGCGGGGGCGGGGGGGGATAGTGTCACTACATAGGACACACACAGGCTGAGAAGTCCTTCCCTCTTCAGTGTCAGTCCTGGCAGTATGAGTCTGCGCTCCCAAGGCTGGTGAATGAGCCTCGCCGTGACCCAGCGTCCCCGACCTCCGGGCCCTGGCCGTGACCCAGCGTCCCCGACCTCCGGGCCCTGGCCGTGACCCAGCGTCCCCGACCTCCGGGCCCTGGCCGTGACCCAGCGTCCCCCCCGACCTCCGGGCCCTCGCCGTGACCCAGCGTCCCCGACCTCCGGGCCCTGGCCGTGACCCAGCGTCCCCGACCTCCGGGCCCTCGCCGTGACCCAGCGTCCCCGACCTCCAGGCCCTCGCCGTGACCCAGCGTCCCCGACCTCCGGGCCCTCGCCGTGACCCAGCGTCCCCAACCCTAACCCTACTGCCATGACCCAGTGGCCCTATCCATACCTCTACAGCCCAGTCCAGTTTTATGCTGCATGGCTGGTTGGCCATGTTAAGTTATGTGGCCATGTACACCCATCCTCCATGTCGGTACGGCGGTCGGTCTGGCTCCTCCCCTCCATGTCGGTACGGCGGTCGGTCTGGCTCCTCCCCTCCATGTCGGTACGGCGGTCGGTCTGGCTCCTCCCCTCCATGTCGGTATGGCGGTCGGTCGGTCTGGCTCCTCCCCTCCATGTCGGTACGGAGGTCGGTCTGGCTCCTCCCCTCCATGTCGGTACGGAGGTCGGTCTGGCTCCTCCCCTCCATGTCGGTACGGCGGTCGGTCTGGCTCCTCCCCTCCATGTCGGTACGGAGGTCGGTCTGGCTCCTCCCCTCCATGTCGGTATGGCGGTCGGTCGGTCTGGCTCCTCCCCTCCATGTCGGTATGGCGGTCGGTCTAGCTCCTCCCCTCCATGTCGGTACGGCGGTCGGTCTGGCTCCTCCCCTCCATGTCGGTACGGCGGTCGGTCTGGCTCCTCCCTTCCATGTCGGTACGGCGGTCGGTCTGGCTCCTCCCCTCCATGTCGGTACGGCGGTCGGTCTGGCTCCTCCCCTCCATGTCGGTACGGCGGTCGGTCTGGCTCCTCCCCTCCATGTCGGTACGGCGGTCGGTCTGGCTCCTCCCCTCCATGTCGGTACGGCGGTCGGTCGGTCTGGCTCCTCCCCTCCATGTCGGTACGGCGGTCGGTCGGTCTGGCTCCTCCCCTCCATGTCGGTACGGCGGTCGGTCGGTCTGGCTCCTCCCCTCCATGTCGGTACGGCGGTCGGTCTTTCTGGCTCCTCCCCTCCATGTCGGTACGGCGGTCGGTCTTTCTGGCTCCTCCCCTCCATGTCGGTACAACGGGCGGTCGGTCCGGCTCCTCCCCTCCATGTCGGTACGGCGGTCGGTCCGGCTCCTCCCCTCCATGTCGGTACGGCGGTCGGTCTGGCTCCTCCCCTCCATGTCGGTACGGCGGTCGGTCTGGCTCCTCCCCTCCATGTCGGTATGGTGGTCGGTCGGTCTGGCTCCTCCCCTCCATGTCGGTACGGAGGTCGGTCTGGCTCCTCCCCTCCATGTCGGTATGGCGGTCGGTCGGTCTGGCTCCTCCCCTCCATGTCGGTACGGCGGTCGGTCTGGCTCCTCCCCTCCATGTTGGTACGGAGGTCGGTCTGGCTCCTCCCCTCCATGTCGGTATGGCGGTCGGTCGGTCTGGCTCCTCCCCTCCATGTCGGTATGGCGGTCGGTCTAGCTCCTCCCCTCCATGTCGGTACGGCGGTCGGTCTGGCTCCTCCCCTCCATGTCGGTACGGCGGTCGGTCTGGCTCCTCCCTTCCATGTCGGTACGGCGGTCGGTCTGGCTCCTCCCCTCCATGTCGGTACGGCGGTCGGTCTGGCTCCTCCCCTCCATGTCGGTACGGCGGTCGGTCTGGCTCCTCCCCTCCATGTCGGTACGGCGGTCGGTCTGGCTCCTCCCCTCCATGTCGGTACGGCGGTCGGTCTGGCTCCTCCCCTCCATGTCGGTACGGCGGTCGGTCTGGCTCCTCCCCTCCATGTCGGTACGGCGGTCGGTCGGTCTGGCTCCTCCCCTCCATGTCGGTACGGCGGTCGGTCTTTCTGGCTCCTCCCCTCCATGTCGGTACAACGGGCGGTCGGTCCGGCTCCTCCCCTCCATGTCGGTACGGCGGTCTGTCCGGCTCCTCCCCTCCATGTCGGTACGGCGGTCTGTCTGGCTCCTCCCCTCCATGTCGGTACGGCGGGAGGTCTGTCTGGCTCCTTCCCTCCGTGTCGGCACGGCGGGCGTTCTGTCTGGCTCCTCCCCTCCGTGTCGGCACGGCGGTCAGTCTGTCTGGCTCCTCCCCTCCGTGTCGGCACGGCGGTCGGTCTGTCTGGCTCCTCCCCTCCGTGTCGGTACGGCGGTCTGTCCGGCTCCTCCCCTCCATGTCGGTACGGCGGTCTGTCTGGCTCCTCCCCTCCATGTTTCTGCCACCTTACACTTTTCCTCTCCTGCAGGTTCTGCTGGGACTCTCTTCTTCTCCAGGAACTGACCTCCAACCCTCTCATGCAGACGGCCAGTGTGGTGATTCTGGATGAGGTAGATGAGCGGACAGTGGCCACCGACCTCCTTCTGGGCCTCCTGAAGGACATCATTCAGCAGAGAGCCGCCCTGCGCCTGGTGGTCATGACCACTCCGGCTCTGCAGCCGCGTCTGCTGGAATTCCTTGGGTCGGGTACGTCCGTGGTGACGGTTCCAGGCCAGGATCACATGCCAAGTGTGGTGTACCGGGCGTCTCCGTCACATGACCAGGTGATGGCGGCTTGTCACATGGTACTGGACATCCACCGAAGGAACGAGACGGGAGAAGTTCTGGTGTTCTTGGCCAGTGAAGAGGTGGGTGTGGTTGTATGATGGAGATTGGGGGGGGGGGTACCCAGATGTCAGAGGGTGACGAATGTCGGCTTGTCCTTCACAGGAGGTACAACGGTGCTCGGCGGCTCTCCTCACCGAATCTGTGTCCCTGAGCCCCAATCTGGGCTCCCTGCTGCCGATGGCTCTTCTCCCCAGTGCTGGGACCTCTATACAGAGCGTGTACGAGGCGTCCCACGCCGAGGCCGACTACCAGCGCCACGTCTTCCTCACCACCGCCGTGGCCGAGCTATCCTTCTCTCTGACCGGCATACGATTCGTCATCGATACCGGGAGCGAGGTGCAATCTGTGAGTATGGAGCCTCATGACACCGCCCATTGTGGGATGAAAGGGACCCTCCCCCGAGGAGATATGGTGACACTGAGACAGTATCACTACAGCTCTCTTCTGTCAGATACAGCGGGGGAGGGGACAGACCTGGGGAGCGGGGACACAGGTCTCCTCTATCAGATGTATAGAGTGGGGGAGGGGACATTGTATACAGCGGGGGAGGGGACATTGCGTCCCCACATAATACAGACCTGGGGAGTGGGGACACAGGTCTCCTCTATCAGATGTATACAGCGGGGGAGGGGACATTGTATACAGCGGGGGAGGGGACATTGCGTCCCCACATAATACAGACCTGGGGAGTGGGGACACAGGTCTCCTCTATCAGATGTATACAGCGGGGGGAGGGGACATTGTATACAGTGGGGGGAGGGGACATTGTATACAGTGGGGGGAGGGGACATTGTATACAGTGGGGGGAGGGGACATTGTATACAGTGGGGGGAGGGGACATTGTATACAGTGGGGGGAGGGGACATTGTATACAGCGGGGGGAGGGGACATTGTATACAGTGGGGGGAGTGACGGTCTCTTCTCTGCCGTCTTCTAGGTGTACAATCCCCGAATTCGTGCCGATTCTCAGGTCCAACGTCTGATCAGTAAATCCAGAGCGGAGATCCGGAGGATGAGAGCACAGGGACCCGATGGTGAGTAAATGATGGGGTGTCCCAGTATGGGGGGGGGGGTGGCCCAGTATGGGGGTGTTCCATGGGTCATCATCATGTGGTGGAGATTGGCATCAGGTCCAGATGTGGCCTTCAGGAGGGATATTCTCTGCTACCCAATGAGAGAATCTTGTCTTCTATATGAGGGCCCCGCAGCCTGGTCTTGTGTACGAGGGCCCCGCTGCTCTTCTATCTGTAGGAGAGCCCCGCAGCCATTAGGCGTTGAGGAATCACCATGACTCTGCTGCCCCTGATGGAAAGTGACGTGTGGATTATCCTCAGTTTGGCTCTGGTGGCCGTGTACCCTGAGCCGCGCCGCCCTGGCCGCGTACCCTGAGCCGCGCCGCCCTGGCCGCGTACCCTGAGCCGCGCCGCCCTGGCCGCGTACCCTGAGCCGCGCCGCCCTGGCCGCGTACCCTGAGCCGCGCCGCCCTGGCCGCGTACCCTGAGCCGCGCCGCCCTGGCCGCGTACCCTGAGCCGCGCCGCCCTGGCCGCGTACCCTGAGCCGCGCCGCCCTGGCCGCGTACCCTGAGCCGCGCCGCCCTGGCCGCGTACCCTGAGCCGCGCCGCCCTGGCCGCGTACCCTGAGCCGCGCCGCCCTGGCCGCGTCGCCCTGGCCGTGTACCCTGAGCCGCGCCGCCCTGGCCGTGTACCCTGAGCCGAGCCGCCCTGGCCGTGTACCCTGAGCCGAGCCGCCCTGGCCGTGTACCCTGAGCCGCACCGCCTTGGCCTTGAGGTACAACATGTTGGATCCTAGAACCATGGGTTAGTCTTCCTGCCCTGGCTTCCAGCTCATGTTCCTCAGGATGTGGTCCGAAGACCACCAAAACCTGCCATTGTGGCATGAGCCCTGACCATCCCCATGGGGGACCTGTCTGTGTTTATGGATCCCATCAATTAGGGATTGGAGGTCTCATCCAAAGCCTTGTACCTTTATCAGCCAGGACCGGACACAGGAATGGGTTCAGAGGCCATGGGTTATATGGCAGTGATGTGACTGGACCCTGGCAGAAGCTTTGCTGGCCCTGTGGCCCAGTGTCCTATAACCCCGCCCACTACTTTTGTGACTGTCCTTAGGCCATGGACGTCTTTTCTTTCTAGAATTTACTACTTTCTACACCAGATCCTCCTACTGACACTGCTATCGGGATCTGCTTATTGCCTTCATGGTTCTCGGCACTTTCTGTATTGATGACCCCGAGTACACCGAGGGAACCAGATCCAGGGACAGCCTGCAACGTCTGCTTCCGGCACCGGATCCTGCGCTCGCCTCGGCACGTAGTGCAAGAGTGTAGTTAGGGGCCAGCTGCATATAGGTCCAGGTCTGTGGGCCTTCCCTATGGCACCCAGACCCTGGGGGCCGTGGGCCTTCCCTATGGCACCCAGACCCTGGGGGCCGTGGGCCTTCCCTATGGCACCCAGACCCTGGGGGCCGTGGGCCTTCCCTATGGCACCCAGACCCTGGGGGCCGTGGGCCTTCCCTATGGCACCCAGACCCTGGGGGCCGTGGGCCTTCCCTATGGCACCCAGACCCTGGGGGCCGTGGGCCTTCCCTATGGCACCCAGACCCTGGGGGCCGTGGGCCTTCCCTATGGCACCCAGACCCTGGGGGCCGTGGGCCTTCCCTATGGCACCCAGACCCTGGGGGCCGTGGGCCTTCCCTATGGCACCCAGACCCTGGGGGCCGTGGGCCTTCCCTATGGCACCCAGACCATGAGGACCCCTTTAAGGATATGCCCACCATGATGGGTGAAGATTGGACCCTGGACAGGACCATGTATGAACATGGACAAGATCAGACAGGGTTTCCCTGGACCCCTTACATTTTTGTCTTACCCTTCCCCTGGGAGATATACTGCATGGCTATGCACACAAATGGACGTGCGGAGGGGACGGGTATACGGGACGTGCGGAGGGGACGGGTATACGGGACGTGCGGAGGGGACGGGTATACGGGACGTGCGGAGGGGACGGGTATACGGGACGTGCGGAGGGGCTCGCAGGGGACGGGTGCGTGGGACCGGCTGGCTCGCAGGGGACGGGTGCGTGGGACCGGCTGGCTCGCAGGGGACGGGTGCGTGGGACCGGCTGGCTCGCAGGGGACGGGTGCGTGGGACCGGCTGGCTCGCAGGGGACGGGTGCGTGGGACCGGCTGGCTCGCAGGGGACGGGTGCGCGGGACCGGCTGGCTCGCAGGGGACGGGTGAGCGGGACCGGCTGGCTCGCAGGGGACGGGTGCGTGGGACCGGCTGGCTCGCAGGGGACGGGTGCGCGGGACCGGCTGGCTCGCAGGGGACGGGTGCGCGGGACCGGCTGGCTCGCAGGGGACGGGTGCGCGGGACCGGCTGGCTCGCAGGGGACGGGTGCGCGGGACCGGCTGGCTCGCAGGGGACGGGTGCGCGGGACCGGCTGGCTCGCAGGGGACGGGTGCGCGGGACCGGCTGGCTCGCAGGGGACGGGTGCGCGGGACCGGCTGGCTCGCAGGGGACGGGTGCGCGGGACCGGCTGGCTCGCAGGGGACGGGTGCGCGGGACCGGCTGGCTCGCAGGGGACGGGTGCGCGGGACCGGCTGGCTCGCAGGGGACGGGTGTAACCTTGTTGTCTCTGTTCGGGGTAATGAGTAACCTTGTTATAGCAGGAAATCTCCTTCTCTGCCCTGATCCTCCCTGTGTGCCGGCCAATCTGTGACTCACCCCGCAATGATAACACCGATCTGATAGTGTGGCGTCACCTCATTTCCTGATTACAGATCACAGTTCATTCCACACATCGCCCTGTACCACGCATCGCCCTTTACACCTCAATATTACGCATGAAAGCCTATAAAGGGCATAGAAGTACAAACCGTAACCACCACCAGAGTTCCATATATAAAATGATCCACAAATCCATGTCTCTCCGGGATGGAACCCCTGTGTTCCTCTTCACTGGTTGGAACCATCCTTCACCTCTTGTGTCTCACCCCCCCCCCTCGTTTGTTCTCACCCCCCCCCTCGTTTGTTCTCACCCCCCCCCCCCTCGTTTGTTCTCACCCCCCCTTGTGATCACATACAGACCTGATCCAGCTCCTAACATCGCTCACCACTGTGTATCGTGTCTTTCCTTTCTTTCCTCTGCTGACAATCTAACATCACTGTTTCCCCACCCTACGTGTTGCGTCATTGGACTTCCTCAGGGGAACAATGGATCAGTTGTTCAGCTCTTGTTTTTTCAATGGCAAAGCTTTATCACATTTTTGCCGGGGTTTTGAATAGGATCTGGTCACTTTTCAGGTGTCTTTCACAAATGGGAATATGGACTACTGCAGTAAATTCACTGTATTTAAAGGGGCCCTCAGCTTCATGTTATCATACAGCCTTTTTGGGTTGAGCATATTGGCGTGGCGTACTTTCCTGCAGACTATGGTACCCCAGGCACCCTCTCCCTACTACTCCGATATTCCCTATGTTGGCACCTTCCATCCCTGCGTTGGATGCCCCCCTTCTTTGTATTCAGGCAGGTTGATTGCTCCCTGCTCTGTAATTATAGACTTCCTTCACCTGGTGGTCTGATAGGAAGTTTCATTCTGAATTCTATACTTGTCCCTCATTCTGTAAATCCTTCGGCTTGGTCCTGCTTACACCATTTCATTTGGGACGTTGCAGGTCCTGGTTGGCATTGCACACCTTCTCCTTATCTCTCCAGACCTTGCACCCTTTGTGCAGACCACATAGAGCTCCTCTTTGTTGCCGATTGAGACTCCTGTAGGACCTTGTGGCCATCCTGAGCCTAGTCTTTTTTAAATAAGAGGGTTCCCTTTCTGGGGATCAAATCCTCCTTCTGTTCCCATCAGCAAAGGTACTTTGGATTCTTTTTCCATGTTGGGTAAGGGTAGCCTGGAAGCCAGTGTTCTCCTTGCCCTTTTTGTTCCTTTGAGACCTTCTAATTTATCCTGTCATGTCTCTTCAGCCAGCGCAATCTCTCACCTTTTTCTCCCTTAGGTGTTCAGGGTCAGAAATAACATCTGTGGCCATGTCCCCCTTGGAACCTGTCCCCATCTTGTGTCCTAAGGTCCTATTTGTTTTCATTCAGACCCAGAAAATATTGATGGAACCAAGCAGGTCTGTCATAGCCTCTTTTCACCAGGAAGACTTGCACATCCCCCATTTTTCCAGTGAAACATCAATTCCTTCACATTGCTGTGGGCTCTCAAGACTGCCAGTTTGTGGACCTATCTTCTGCTGCTCAGCATTCCCCAAGATTGTGGAACATATGGACAAACTGATGTTGAGGGAACAGTCGGCACATGTTCTGATCAATGGTGTAACTCCTACCTGAGACTCCTTCCTTGTTTGCTCTGCAGGATAATATGGAGGGTATTCCAGAGATCCTCATATCAGTGAATTGGACTGGGCAGATGTGGCTCTTCCACCTGCATTCTCCTGGTAGATGCTTAATTGGCTCCTCCATGATCATACGAGTCTTCTGCCTCAGGGACCAGTTTTTCCTTTAACACCATGGATATTGAATCCCTGGTTCTGAGAGACGGGCATCTTTAAATCTGTAATTCCCATGATGCAAAAGGTTCGGAATTCTTCTCACAAGGTCTACTATCACACATGGAAGGCATACCTCAGTTGGTGTGAGAAGAGAAACTTTCATTACCAGGAGATTTCTCCAGGGGAGAAATCCTGGTCTTTCGGGAAATGTCTAGATTTGCATTTGGCTCTTGGCATCAACAAGGGTTAGGTCCCTGAACTTGCCATCTTGTTCAGAGAACGCCAAGTCCCCCATTGTGTAGGACCTTTGTGCAGGGTGTCTCCCATATGGCTTCCCAGTGACTCAATGGGATCTGAATTTGGTTCTCTTGGCACTTCAGAACTCCCCTTTTTGTCCCCAGTGGGGCTATTCCCCTTTTTCCACTCTAACTTACAAGGTTGTGTTCCTCATTGTCGTCACTTCTACAAGGTGATTGTCTGAACTGGTGGCCTTATCGGAAAGAAACCCTTCCAGTCTTGCACAGAGACAAGGTGGTATTAAGGCTCAGGACTTTCTTTCTACCTGGGATGGTTTTGGCCGTTCAACACAACCAGGACATCTTTTTCCGTCTCTCTCTGGCTCCAGTTCATTGAAAGTTTTTCCTCCGTTGTCTGGATGTAGTTTGTGCTGTGCAAGTTTACGTCCCAGCTACTGCTTCCATTAAGACTGACTCTGTCATTCCTGATGGTCCTCGTAAAGGTGAACCTTTCTTTTCAGAGGCAAATCATCATTCAAGCATTTATGGCTTAGGGATTGGATTTGGCGCACTCCACTAAGGATCTGTGGGTGCTTCTGGGAAGTTTTCAGCATCTTCTGTTCACACGTTCTCCACGTTCTACCAGGTGAATTTCCAGACTTCCTTTGATACCAGCTTTAGGTGTACGGTCCTTGAGGTGGATGTCCAGGCCTCCTCTGATACCAGATTTAGGTGTAAGGTCCTTCAGGTGGATGTCCATGCCTCCTCTGATACCAGCTTTGGGTGTAAGGTCCTTCAAGTGGATGTCAAGGCCTCCTCTGATACCAGCTTCAGGTGGATGTCCAGGCCTCCTCTGATACCAGCTTCAGGTGGATGTCCAGGCCTCCTCTGATACCAGCTTCAGGTGGATGTCCAGGCCTCCTCTGATACCAGCTTCAGGTGGATGTCCAGGCCTCCTCTGATACCAGCTTCAGGTGGATGTCCAGGCCTCCTCTGATACCAGCTTCAGGTGGATGTCCAGGCCTCCTCTGATACCAGCTTCAGGTGGATGTCCAGGCCTCCTCTGATACCAGCTTCAGGTGGATGTCCAGGCCTCCTCTGATACCAGCTTCAGGTGGATGTCCAGGCCTCCTCTGATACCAGCTTCAGGTGGATGTCCAGGCCTCCTCTGATACCAGCTTCAGGTGGATGTCCAGGCCTCCTCTGATACCAGCTTCAGGTGGATGTCCAGGCCTCCTCTGATACCAGCTTCAGGTGTAAGGTCCTTCAGGTGGTTGCCCAGGCCTTTTCTGACACCAGGTTTGGGTGTAAGGTCCTCCTTTTGTTGTAGGCCAATTAGTGTTTTGCTGCTGTTGCCCACCCCTCAGTTGGACCAGTTCTTGGATGTACTGACCTTCTCTTAAGTCCTGTACCTCAGTCCTGTTCCTGGAGTCCATTGAGAGCCACAAAACGTGTTTATGATCGTTCTCTTTGTTACTGGCTTGCCAAAGACCTGAAGCATGCTGGGAGTGGGAGTAGGTTGTCCGTGCCCAGATCCTCCTGTAGGTGGCAGTATAACCGACCAGCCACTTCCCAGATTTTCACACGGAGTAGTTGTATGTAATCTCTTTCCTCTCCAGGGGTCTGTTACCGCCTGTATCCTGAGAGCACCTTTGAGAGTCGGATGTTGGAGTTCTCTCCTCCTCGGATTCTTCAGGAAAACTTGAGTCGCATGGTTCTGCTGCTGAAACGATTAGACATCGCTGACCTCGGACAGTGCGACTTTCTGGACCGGCCCGGTAAGAGGGGGCATACTGCCTGGTTAGACCCCCCCTCCCCCTCTCCATACTCTATCACCCCCTCCTCCCCCAGTCATCCTGTAGTTCTCTGTCTCTCCCCCAGCTCCGGAGTTCCTCATGCAGGCTCTTGAAGATCTGGATTATCTGGCTGCACTGGATGACGATGGGAATCTGTCCGAGGTTGGAATTGTGATGTCGGAGTTTCCTCTGGATCCTCAGATCTCCAAGTCTCTCATCGCGGCCTGCGAGTTTCAGTGCGTCAGTGAGATGCTGACATTGGCCGCCATGCTAAGCGGTATGTATGGTGCTATGGGGGGGGGAGGGGGAATTTAGGACTGAACGCTGGCAGAGGACATTTCCTACTGAGGGCGCCACCATCACTACAAACTGCAACCACTGTGCTGATTGCCTGAAGGAGAACGCTTTGTACCGAATGGTGACGGCTGAGAGGAAAGTCTGATGTCATAGTATGGTGGAGGAACCAAGGCGGCAAAGGGTCAGTAGGCGGAGTTATAGAAACTAGAGGGGGGAGGGTAGAGATTAGTGGGCAGGGTTTAAGACGGAAAGGGTTGATATATAGAGCATTGTAGGTGGAGTTAGATATGAGTGGGTGGAGTTATAGGTAACATAGATAAATGGTGAGTCGTAGGTGGAGTTATAAAGATCAGTGGGCGGGGACTTACAGTGAGAAGGAAAGGGTTCATATATACAGCATAGTAGGTGGAGTTATAGATGCCAGTGGGCGGGGTCATAGGTAAAATACAGATCAGAGGCAAGTCGTTAGTGGGTGGGGTTGTAAGAGGGAAAGAAGGAATTCTATACAGTAGAGCTTAGTAGGTGGAGCTGTAGAAATTAATGGGTGGAGTTATAAGTAAAAGATGAATGTATGTGAGTAGTAGTTGGAGTTCAGTGTGAGTGGGTGGAGTTATATAGATTAGTGGGTGGGGTTATAAGAATGGATATATGTGAGTAGAAGGTGGAGTTATCAGTGTGAGTGGGTGGAGTTATATAGATTAGTGGGTGGGGTTATAAGAATGGATATATGTGAGTAGTAGGTGGAGTTATCAGTGTGAGTGGGTGGAGTTATATGGATTAGCGGGTGGGGTTAAAGTAAAGGAGAAATATAACCGGCATGGTAGGTGGAGCTGTAGAATTGAATGGGTGGAGTTGTAAGTGAAAGTTAAGTGACGTGTAGTAGGTGGAGTTATATCTGAGTGGGTGGAGTCCTAAAAAGTAAAGGATAGATGTAGGTGGAGTAACAAAGATGATTGGGGGTTGGGACTATAAGAGGAAAAGGACGATAGTAGGTGGAGTTATTGATGTGAGTGGGTGGAGTTACGTGGTTTGAGTAGTAGGTGGGTGGAGCTATGACACGTATTGTCCGTTTATAGCGGAGTGTACGTTTTGCTGATGTTTCTCTGCATCTTATTTCCAGTCTTGCTCTCTGTGTTGATCCTGGCGCAGTAGGCGGAGTTATAGATCTAGTGGGTGGAGCCTGTAGTGCTGGGCTTGCATGCTGTAGTTTGTCCTTTTTCCCGCTCATTGTCCCCTCTCTCCTGCCGTAGTTGCTCCCCGCTGTTTCCTGCCCCCTCCGCACAGCGAGTCCGTCCTGTGTGCCCGCCGCGACCTGCAACTTCCGGAAGGCGATCACATGACTCTCATCCGTGTGTACGACTACTACAAGGAGAGTGAGTACTGCAGGGATCGAGTGTATGTGGGGATCCCGAGAGCGGGGCCGGTCATTGGAACCCCCCGAGAGCGGGGCCGGTCATTGGAACCCCCCGAGAGCGGGGCCGGTCATTGGAACCCCCCGAGAGCGGGGCCGGTCATTGGAACCCCCCGAGAGCGGGGCCGGTCATTGGAACCCCCCGAGAGCGGGGCCGGTCATTGGAACCCCCCGAGAGCGGGGCCGGTCATTGGAACCCCCCGAGAGCGGGGCCGGTCATTGGAACCCCCCGAGAGCGGGGCCGGTCATTGGAACCCCCCGAGAGCGGGGCCGGTCATTGGAACCCCCCGAGAGCGGGGCCGGTCATTGGAACCCCCCGAGAGCGGGGCCGGTCATTGGAACCCCCCCCCGAGAGCGGGGCCGGTCATTGGAACCCCCCCCCGAGAGCGGGGCCGGTCATTGGAACCCCCCGAGAGCGGGGCCGGTCATTGGAACCCCCCGAGAGCGGGGCCGGTCATTGGAACCCCCCCCCCGAGAGCGGGGCCGGTCATTGGAACCCCCCCCCGAGAGCGGGGCCGGTCATTGGAACCCCCCCCCCGAGAGCGGGGCCGGTCATTGGAACCCCCCCCCCGAGAGCGGGGCCGGTCATTGGAACCCCTCCCCGAGAGCGGGGCCGGTCATTGGAACCCCCCCCCCCGAGAGCGGGGCCGGTCATTGGAACCCCCCCCCCCGAGAGCGGGGCCGGTCATTGGAACCCCCCGAGAGCGGGGCCGGTCATTGGAACCCCCCGAGAGCGGGGCCGGTCATTGGAACCCCCCGAGAGCGGGGCCGGTCATTGGAACCCCCCGAGAGCGGGGCCGGTCATTGGAACCCGAGAGCTGGGCCGGTCATTGGATCCCCCCGAGAGCGGGGCCGGTCATTGGATCCCCCCGAGAGCGGGGCCGGTCATTGGATCCCCCCGAGAGCGGGGCCGGTCATTGGAACCCCCCGAGAGCGGGGCCGGTCATTGGAACCCCCCGAGAGCGGGGCCGGTCATTGGAACCCCCCCGAGAGCGGGGCCGGTCATTGGAACCCCCCCGAGAGCGGGGCCGGTCATTGGAACCCCCCGAGTGCAGGGCCGGTCATTGGAACCCCCCGAGTGCAGGGCCGGTCATTGGAACCCCCCGAGTGCAGGGCCGGTCATTGGAACCCCCCGAGTGCAGGGCCGGTCATTGGAACCCCCCGAGTGCAGGGCCGGTCATTGGAACCCCCCGAGTGCAGGGCCGGTCATTGGAACCCCCCGAGTGCAGGTGCAGGGCCGGTCATTGGACCCCCCGAGTGCAGGTGCAGGGCTGGTCATTGGGTCTCACCCATCACTGTATATACCGATTAGCTCCGTTCCTGGCCCCACCTTCAGTCACATGGGAGGGGCCGGCACTTGTCTGTCAAGCTTGGACCTGTACAGTCATGTGACACAAAGATGTCCGTCTGTCCAGTGATTGTGACTCTCAGCAAACACCGATGTCAGGACTGGGGCCCAAATGATCAATAATTCTCCCCAGGCCCGGGTTGTCAGGATGTATCTCCAACAACATCTCATTTTATTCTCCACCATTGGGGGACACAGGGATTCAGGAACTGTCGGGTTATACTGCGTCCTACTGGACGATTGGACATTGGCAAACAAATTGTGGGCCCGCCCAAGATAACCCCTCCTACTCCCAGCATGCCTCAGTTTGTTATTGGCCTTGAAGGACATTTTTTTTTTTTGTCTTTAAATTTTTTTCCTTCAAGATTCCTGCTGTCTGGATGAGGATTTCCTCAGCGCCGGCGCCGTACCCTGACCCCGCTGGACGGTCTAGCCTGCTGGGCTTTGTGGTGCTTTCCTGACCCCATTCTAAGTAAATTCTAGTAAAGTTCTTTCTGGATTCAGAGTCATGGCGTTGCCTGGCCCGGTGTCTGAAGACTCACTTTGTGGAGAGGTCTAATTGCGGGGAGTTCTGGGGGCTACCTCATTATTGCACCAATGGGTGCCTTTGAATTTCCCTCTGTCCACTGGTTTCAGTCATGCGGTCTCTCGCTTTCCCTTCCTGCTGGTCAGTGTTGAGGAAGCACCATCCCTCCGCAGCTCCTGTGCTCAGGAGCCATGTGGAACTTTGATCCTCGGCCCATTCCTGCTGTCTGCCTAGTGGGACTTGGTCACCTCCAGCTGTCTGACCTTCACCTACCACTGCGGCCTTTCTGCTTACCCTGAGCTGCCTTGTCACAACATGCCTGGTTCTGGACATAGGGGGCAGTCCCACGGTACCAGGTGCCCCTCCCAGCTCACACTCCACTAATGGGTGGAGCCAGAAGTATGCTTCCATGCCGTCTTTGGAGTCCTCCCTGGATGCCTTGGGTGTGGTTGCCTCATCTGCTCTGTTTTCACTTTTGGACTTGATGGGCCAAATAGAACGATGAGCCAATTGTCTACTCTGAGCACACAGACCCAAACGTGTTCCAAGTTCTATCTCTGACCTGCCCGCTCCCCTCTTGGCCTCTGATACAGCGCCTCGTCAGTCCTTACCGAACTAACCTGTGCCTGAGGAGTCACAGTCTTCTGCCATCACCCCCAAGCTAGAGGAGCTTTTGGGTATTTTTAATGTGGGGTTCACCACCTAAATTTAGATGAGATCGGCCTGCCAACCTGTACCAGTCCCCCCCCCCCCCCCAGTCTCAGTTCCTTTTGAGCTCCTGAGACTTTCGAAACCTTTCCAGGACACCCACGGTTTATAGTCCTCCTGTATAGGAAGTGGAAACATCTTGGGAGGATATTTGTTCCTCCTGAACATCTATCGGTCTTGTTCTCCTTGGAGAGCTTTGTAAACAGAAGTAGATCACAGGAAGAATGGGATGTCCTCCAGATATGATCTTCCTTTATTGAGAGAGCATGGACAGTGGCTGTAGAATATCTCAACGCGTTTTGACCATCAGGCCTTCAGTCATGACTGAAACACGTTGGACTGTTTTACAGCCATTGTCCATGCTCTTTCAATAAAGGAAGATCATATTTGGAGGACATCCCGAGTGCCGACCATTCTTCCTGTGATCTACATGCTACAGAGGTGTCAGCAGCCTCAGAGTCTGATCTTCAGGTGGAGCTGTTATGAAGGGAGATAGAAGCGCCTACACACCTGCTTGCATTTGTTCCTAAAAAAGTGGGCTGTCTCCTCTGGGGTTCTGGTAGTGCCCTTCCTTAACAAAGAGTCTGCCATGCTGGCGGAGGATGCGCCTATCACCCAGTACCCCACCGACAGGCAGCTGGACCTACTCTAGAGTAGAGGTCACAGTCCCTTCTGATAGCCTCAGACCAGTCAGTGAAGGTGTGAGAGGTCACAGTCCCTTCTGATAGCCTCAGACCAGTCAGTGAAGGTGTGAGAGGTCACAGTCCCTTCTGATAGCCTCAGACCAGTCAGTGAAGGTGTGAGAGGTCACAGTCCCTTCTGATAGCCTCAGACCAGTCAGTGAAGGTGTGAGAGGTCACAGTCCCTTCTGATAGCCTCAGACCAGTCAGTGAAGGTGTGAGAGGTCACAGTCCCTTCTGATAGCCTCAGACCAGTCAGTGAAGGTGTGAGAGGTCACAGTCCCTTCTGATAGCCTCAGACCAGTCAGTGAAGGTGTGAGAGGTCACAGTCCCTTCTGATAGCCTCAGACCAGTCAGTGGAGGCGTGACAGGTCAAAGTCCCTTCTGATAGCCTCAGACCAGTCAGTGAAGGTGTGAGAGGTCACAGTCCCTTCTGATAGCCTCAGACCAGTCAGTGAAGGTGTGAGAGGTCACAGTCCCTTCTGATAGCCTCAGACCAGTCAGTGAAGGTGTGAGAGGTCACAGTCCCTTCTGATAGCCTCAGACCAGTCAGTGAAGGTGTGAGAGGTCACAGTCCCTTCTGATAGCCTCAGACCAGTCAGTGAAGGTGTGAGAGGTCACAGTCCCTTCTGATAGCCTCAGACCAGTCAGTGAAGGTGTGAGAGGTCACAGTCCCTTCTGATAGCCTCAGACCAGTCAGTGAAGGCGTGAGAGGTCACAGTCCCTTCTGATAGCCTCAGACCAGTCAGTGAAGGTATGACAGGTCAAGTCCCTTCTGATAGCCTCAGACCAGTCAGTGAAGGTGTGAGAGGTCACAGTCCCTTCGGATATACCTTTGCTGACTGGTCTGAGGCTATCAGAAGGGACTTTGACCTGTCATACCTTCACTGACTGGTCTGAGGCTATCGGAAGGGATCTTTGGCACCATGGCAGTTGATCCATTGGTCTTAGGTGTAGCTCTGACTGGAGTGTTGATGGGCGGTTCTCATTTCTGCATGATTCTCGTGTCGGTTCACATGTGGCGAGAGCTTTAGTTAAAGTAATGAGCTGCAGAATCTGCATCTAGGAAGGGCTTACTGTGCATGACCTTGGAGGGGACAGTGTCTTTTTGGGACCACTCTGGATACCATCATTAAGGAGCCACTGGTGTGGCAAGAGCACCCATCTTCCTCAGCCAAAGACGCTTGGGGCTCAGTCCTGGTAGGCTCATCCCTTGCTCGGTTCTCTGCGCATTAAGTTGCCTTGGCTTAACCTATGTGGCCCTAACTTAATCTGCGCACCTTGAGTGTTCATCAAGGTACTGACCTTGGCTAGCTTCACTGGGCTCTTTCCCTTCCCTCAGAAGATACTTCAAATTCTCCGCTCCCGGACTTCAACTCTTCAGTCTAAGAGTCATCCGACACCTTAGTCCAGGAGTCGCTCAACTCTTCATTCTTTGTGAGTTCTGGAGTGGATAGTAGCCTCCATTTGATGCACTCCGGAGCCCTACAGCACAACAATCTGTCATTGTGGGACCAGTTAGTCCAGTGCTTGGACAGAACAATTTGGCACTGAAAACCACGTTTTCTCTGGTCTGGTGGCTCAGTTCCTGTCTTGGGCAGATCTTCACAAGTTCCAGCTTTGCCCACCGTTTGTATGACCGTCATGAACTGGCACGCAGATTTCCTAAGCCAGAAGTGAGACCTAGGGAAATAGTCCCTACACCCCGAGGGAATGGTCCCTACACCCAGATTATTTCAGGACCTGTGTTATAGGTGGCAGATGCTGGATGTGGACCTCCTGGCCTCCAGGTTAAGCAGCAGACAGGACAGGTTTGCTTCCAGGAGCAGGAATCCTCTGGCAGAAGCAATGGATGGTCTGGTGACTTTGTGGGATCTGTAGACCCTGACCTCTTTCCTCCCCACAAATGTCTTCCTCGTCTGTTTTGTAGGATTGAGAAGGATGGCTTTCAGATACTGCTTATAGCTATGGACTGACCCGGGTGGATGTGGGGCTCTGAGCTGATCAGACTCCTGTCAGACTCTCCATGGACTATATCTGATCATCTGGATCTTCTGTCCTGTTTAACCACCCTTCTTCATGGTCCCATCCTTAAAGAGCATTGCTGTCCAGTTTCTGAAGGACAGAGGCATCTCTGCATTGGTGATCACGCCAAGATGCTAGGAAGTGTAGCAAGGTCTATCACCTCACATGTAAGGCATACTTCACTCTAGGTGGGTCTGGATCAGCTTTTGACCCTTAGCACCAAGGGTCAGACCCAGGCCCTTGAGATGTTCTTCCTTAGACCGATGGCTTTGTAGTCTGATTAAGACCTTTGTGCAGGATGTCTCTTGTGTGGCTCCCCTGTCCTTTTTCTTGTGACTCCATGAGATATGAATTGGTTCTCTTGGCACTTCAGAAGCCACATTTTGAACCCCCTTTCCCCTCATACATACAGGGTTACTCACAGGGTTGTGTTTTCCACTGCAAGGCGAGTCTCTGAATGGTCGGTCTTATCATGCAAAGAACCCTTGCCTTACACAAGGACAAGGTGGTGTTGAGGTCCAGAAATTCCTTTTTACCTGAGGCAGATTTGGCTGTGGACCTCAACCAGGACATCTTTCTTGTATCTTTCAGTCTGGCTGTGATTCATCAGGAGATCTCCCGCCATTGCCTGGATGTTGGTTTTCTGTGAGCCTACCTTGGAGCCACTGAGTCTGACTCTTTGTCCTTCCTGATGTTCCTCCAAAAAGTGAACCAGCTTTTCGTTCCACCATCTTTACCTAGTTTAGATAATCATCCAAGCTTGAGGTGTGGAGGATCGGGTCCCAGTTGTCCTGTCAAGGCATGCTCCTCTAGATCTGTGAGCCTTTCTTAGGCTTTTTGACATCAGGCTACTATATCCCAGATATGTGAGGCTTCCACTTGGTCTTCTGTTCACATGTTCTCTAATTTCTACCGGGTGTATGTTTTGGCCTCCCCTGACACCAGCTTCAGGAGTAAGGTCCTTCAGGCAGCTCTTTGAGCTGCAGGCTGTCCCCAGTTTGGGGTCTGGGGGGGGGAGTGCCTGGTCAAGTTGCTTTGGTCCACCCCCTTCATTAGGCTGCTCTGGGTTGCCTGTGTCCCTCAATGGACGAGAAAGAAGAAAATAGGCCATTGGTGGTCCCAAGGTCATCATCCTTTTTTGGAGTCCATAGATGGTCACAGGTCCCCTCCTCAGCTAGTGGGAGGAGTTATCCTGGTCTGGCCTCAGGTTTTTTGTTTGCCTCCTGAAGGCAGCGGTATAACCCAACATTCGCTGAATTGCTGTATCTCTGTAGACTCCCAAGAAATCGATGTTACAGTGAGTGTGGAATTCCCGTGTTTTGTATTTGTGTAGATGGGGACAGTTGGTGTGTCCATGCCGCGATCTGTCCCCGTGCCCTGCACCAGGCTGACCTACTCCGAGAGGAACTGCTGGACACCATGACACGCATCGAACTGCCAGTGACAGCTCCGTCCTTCCCCGACCAGGAGTGCATGCTGAACGTCATCAGGGCCCTGCTGTCCGGAGGCTTCCTCAAGGTGAGGCGAGGAGATCTGTATATCCACCTATATGTCTGATAGAGAGGAGACGGTAGGGTGAGACCATGTCCTCCAGGGGTGCAGAGTATTTCAGGAGAGGAGAGTTATAGAGGAAGGAGAGGAGTCCTCCAGCAGCGCAGAGTATTTCAGGAGAGGAGTTATAGAGGAAGGAGAGGAGTCCTCCAGGGGTGCAGAGTATTTCAGGAGAGGAGTTATAGAGGAAGGAGCGGAGTCCTCCAGGGGTGCAGAGTATTTCAGGAGAGGAGAGTTATAGAGGAAGGAGAGGAGTCCTCCAGCAGTGCAGAGTATTTCAGGAGAGGAGTTATAGAGGAAGGAGCGGAGTCCTCCAGCAGAGCAGAGTATTTCAGGAGAGGAGTTATAGAGGAAGGAGCGGAGTCCTCCAGCAGTGCAGAGTATTTCAGGAGAGGAGAGTTATAGAGGAAGGAGAGGAGTCCTCCAGCAGTGCAGAGTATTTCAGGAGAGGAGAGTTATAGAGGAAGGAGCGGAGTCCTCCAGCAGCGCAGAGTATTTCAGGAGAGGAGAGTTCTAGAGGAAGGAGCGGAGTCCTCCAGCAGCGCAGAGTATTTCAGGAGAGGAGTTATAGAGGAAGGAGAGGAGACCTCGGCAGCGCAGAGTATTTCAGGAGAGGAGAGTTATAGAGGAAGGAGAGGAGTCCTCCAGCAGCGCAGAGTATTTCAGGAGAGGAGTTATAGAGGAAGGGGCGGAGTCCTCCAGCAGCGCAGAGTATTTCAGGAGAGGAGAGTTATAGAGGAAGGAGCGGAGTCCTCCAGCAGAGCAGAGTATTTCAGGAGAGGAGTTATAGAGGAAGGAGAGGAGTCCTCCAGCAGCGCAGAGTATTTCAGGAGAGGAGTTATAGAGGAAGGGGCGGAGTCCTCCAGCAGCGCAGAGTATTTCAGGAGAGGAGTTATAGAGGAAGGAGAGGAGTCCTCCAGCAGTGCAGAGTATTTCAGGAGAGGAGAGTTATAGAGGAAGGAGAGGAGTCCTCCAGCAGTGCAGAGTATTTCAGGAGAGGAGTTATAGAGGAAGGAGAGGAGTCCTCCAGCAGTGCAGAGTATTTCAGGAGAGGAGTTATAGAGGAAGGAGAGGAGTCCTCCAGCAGTGCAGAGTATTTCAGGAGAGGAGAGTTATAGTGGAAGGAGAGGAGTCCTCCAGCAGTGCAGAGTATTTCAGGAGAGGAGTTATAGAGGAAGGAGAGGAGTCCTCCAGCAGAGCAGAGTATTTCAGGAGAGGAGAGTTATAGAGGAAGGAGAGGAGTCCTCCAGCAGTGCAGAGTATTTCAGGAGAGGAGAGTTATAGAGGAAGGAGCGGAGTCCTCCAGCAGTGCAGAGTATTTCAGGAGAGGAGAGTCATAGAGGAAGGAGAGGAGTCCTCCAGCAGTGCAGAGTATTTCAGGAGAGGAGTTATAGAGGAAGGAGAGGAGTCCTCCAGCAGTGCAGAGTATTTCAGGAGAGGAGAGTTATAGAGGAAGGAGAGGAGTCCTCCAGCAGAGCAGAGTATTTCAGGAGAGGAGAGTTATTGAGGAAGGAGCGGAGTCCTCCGGCAGCGCAGAGTATTTCAGGAGAGGAGAGTTATAGAGGAAGGAGAGGAGTCCTCCAGCAGTGCAGAGTATTTCAGGAGAGGAGTTATAGAGGAAGGAGAGGAGTCCTCCAGCAGTGCAGAGTATTTCAGGAGAGGAGAGTTATAGTGGAAGGAGAGGAGTCCTCCAGCAGTGCAGAGTATTTCAGGAGAGGAGTTATAGAGGAAGGAGCGGAGTCCTCCAGCAGTGCAGAGTATTTCAGGAGAGGAGTTATAGAGGAAGGAGAGGAGTCCTCCAGCAGTGCAGAGTATTTCAGGAGAGGAGTTATAGAGGTGGAGGTGGGTTGGTTGTTGTGGTGGTCCTCTGATTTCAGGAGAGTCGGTGGGGTGGTGGTCCTCTGATGATGGGTCTCTGTTCCGGTTGCAGGTTGCTCGGGATGTGGACGGACAGGGGAATTACGTCATGCTCACACACAAGCATGTGGCCCACCTGCACCCCTCCTCTGTGTACTCTGGCTGCTCCCCTCCCCCCACCTGGGTCCTCTATCATGACTTCAGCATCACTCAGGACAACTGTATCAGCGTGGCCACCGAGATCCTTCCTGAAATGTGAGTCCGCCCCCTTCCTCCCGAATGATCCACCCCCTTCCTCCCGAATGATCCGCCCCCTTCCTCCCGAATGATCCGCCCCCTTCCTCCCGAATGATCCGCCCCCTTCCTCCCGAATGATCCGCCCCCCATATGATCCGGCCCCCCTCCCGAATGATCCGCCCCCTTCCTCCCGAATGATCCGCCCCCTTCCTCCCGAATGATCCGCCCCCTTCCTCCCGAATGATCCGCCCCCTTCCTCCCGAATGATCCGCCCCTTCCTCCCGAATGATCCGCCCCCCCCGTATGATCCGCCCCCTTCCTCCCGAATGATCCGCCCCCTTCCTCCCGAATGATCCGCCCCCTTCCTCCCGAATGATCCGCCCCCTTCCTCCCGAATGATCCGCCCCCTTCCCGAATGATCCGCCCCCCGTATGATCCGGCCCCCCTCCCGAATGATCCGCCCCCTTCCTCCCGAATGATCCGCCCCCTTCCCGAATGATCCGCACCCCGTATGATCCGGCCCCCCTCCCGAATGATCCGCCCCCTTCCTCCCGAATGATCCGCCCCCTTCCCGAATGATCCGCCCCCCGTATGATCCGGCCCCCCTCCCGAATGATCCGCCCCCTTCCTCCCGAATGATCCGCCCCCTTCCCGAATGATCCGCACCCCGTATGATCCTGCCCCCCTCCCGAATGATCCTGCCCACTGTGTGGAGGAGTGTGGTCAGGGCGGTTCCTAAAGTTCTGATCTCGGGAACATCCAAGCCCCCCGCTCCAGCCCAGAGTCCCTCCCCTTTCTAGTCACTATTGTCTTCTGGGCCCATTCGCTGGAGGACCTCTCTCTGGCCAGTGTTGGGGCCATTTATGCCGTACTTTCTGGTGGAGCTCATAGCCCCACCCCCTGATAGTGAAGGAGGTAATAGCCCGCCCTCTGATGGTAAACAAGCTCCTAGCCCCGCCTTCTGATGGTAAAGAAGCTCCTAGCCCCGCCCTCTGATGGTAAAGAAGCTCCTAGCCCTGCCCTCTGATGGTAAAGAAGCTCCTAGCCCCGCCTTCTGATGGTAAAGAAGCTCCTAGCCCCGCCCTCTGATGGTAAAGAAGCTTCTAGCCCTGCCCTCTGATGGTAAAGAAGCTCATAGCCCCGCCCTCTGATGGTAAAGAAGCTCATAGCCCCTCCCTCTGATGGTAAAGAAGCTCATAGCCCCTCCCTCTGATGGTAAAGAAGCTCATAGCCCCTCCCTCTGATGGTAAAGAAGCTCATAGCCCCTCCCTCTGATGGTAAAGAAACTCATAGTTCTGCTCTCTGATAGTAAAGAAGCTCATAGCCCTGCCCTCTGATGAAGCCCATAGTCCTGCCCCCTGCTGGTAAAGAAGTCCATAGCCCCGCCCTCTGATGGTAAAGAAGCTCATAGCCCCACCCTTTAATGGTAAAAAAGCTCATAGCCTCGCCCTTTGAGGTGCGCCCTGCAGGTGCAGTGTAATTTAAAGGGGAACTCTGGGGATAGCCAGGGCTTCTACTGACCTCTGGTGATTAGCCAGGGCTTCTCCTGACCTCTGGTGATTAGCCAGGGCTTCTCCTGACCTCTGGTGATTAGCCAGGGCTTCTCCTGACCTCTGGGGGTTAGCCAGGGCTTCTCCTGACCTCTGGTGATTAGCCAGGGCTTCTCCTGACCTCTGGTGATTAGCCAGGGCTTCTCCTGACCTCTGGTGATTAGCCAGGGCTTCTCCTGACCTCTGGGGGTTAGCCAGGGCTTCTCCTGACCTCTGGTGATTAGCCAGGGCTTCTCCTGACCTCTGGTGATTAGCCAGGGCTTCTCCTGACCTCTGGTGATTAGCCAGGGCTTCTCCTGACCTCTGGTGATTAGCCAGGGCTTCTCCTGACCTCTGGGGGTTAGCCAGGGCTTCTCCTGACCTCTGGTGATTAGCCAGGGCTTCTCCTGACCTCTGGTGATTAGCCAGGGCTTCTCCTGACCTCTGGTGATTAGCCAGGGCTTCTCCTGACCTCTGGTGATTAGCCAGGGCTTCTCCTGACCTCTGGGGGTTAGCCAGGGCTTCTCCTGACCTCTGGTGATTAGCCAGGGCTTCTCCTGACCTCTGGTGATTAGCCAGGGCTTCTCCTGACCTCTGGTGATTAGCCAGGGCTTCTCCTGACCTCTGGTGATTAGCCAGGGCTTCTCCTGACCTCTGGGGGTTAGCCAGGGCTTCTCCTGACCTCTGGTGATTAGCCAGGGCTTCTCCTGACCTCTGGGGGTTAGCCAGGGCTTCTCCTGACCTCTGCTGATTAGCCAGGGCTTCTCCTGACCCCTGGTGATTAGCCAGGGCTTCTCCTGACCCCTGGTGATTAGCCAGGGCTTCTCCTGACCCCTGGTGATTAGCCATGGCTTCTCCTGACCCCTGGTGATTAGCCAGGGCTTCTCCTGACCCCTGGTGATTAGCCAGGGCTTCTCCTGACCTCTGGGGTTAGCCAGGGCTTCTCCTGACCTCTGGGGGTTAGCCAGGGCTTCTCCTGACCTCTGGGGGTTAGCCAGGGCTTCTCCTGACCTCTGGGGTTAGCCAGGGCTTCTCCTGACCTCTGGGGTTAGCCAGGGCTTCTCCTGACCTCTGGGGTTAGCCAGGGCTTCTCCTGACCTCTGGGGTTAGCCAGGGCTTCTCCTGACCTCTGGGGTTAGCCAGGGCTTCTCCTGACCTCTGGGGTTAGCCAGGGCTTCTCCTGACCCCTGGTGATTAGCCAGGGCTTCTCCTGACCCCTGGTGATTAGCCAGGGCTTCTCCTGACCCCTGGTGATTAGCCAGGGCTTCTCCTGACCCCTGGTGATAGCCAGGGCTTCTCCTGACCTCTGGGGTTAGCCAGGGCATCTCCTGACCTCTGGGGTTAGCCAGGGCTTCTCCTGACCCCTGGTGATTAGCCAGGGCTTCTCCTGACCCCTGGTGATAGCCAGGGCTTCTCCTGACCTCTGGGGTTAGCCAGGGCATCTCCTGACCTCTGGGGTTAGCCAGGGCATCTCCTGACCTCTGGGGTTAGCCAGGGCTTCTCCTGACCTCTGGGGTTAGCCAGGGCATCTCCTGACCTCTGGTGGTATCCAGCCTGGATATATCTGCCTGGCTTTCCTGCAATCCCATAAGATATTAGGGACCCGGTATTGGGGCGTTGTCTTCCTCCATGGGAATATAGGAGAATGCATTCTGGAAGGTTGTCACCTGAACAGGAAGTAAGGTGAAATATCCCCGATGGGGGCTCCACCCAGAACTGAGAATGTATGCAATAGAGAGACCCTAAGACTGTCCCATTCACATGGTGTAGACTTGGCTGGTGCTTTAGCAGTGGGACCTCGTCCTGCCAACAACCACAGGAGTCCAGGTCCCATAATGCACCCTGACCTCATCTCTTCTCTGCCCCCTGCAGGTTGGTGGAATTTGCCCCTCAATATTACCTGAGTAACCTGCCTGCCGGTGAGAGTCGTGACCTTCTGATGGAGTTGAGGGAGAAGCTGCAGGATGAAGAGAATCATCCGGAACAGAACGAGGAAGAGGATGACCATGACGAGGAGGAGGAGGAGAAGGATTCCTGCTCTCTGCAGTGAGAATGACTCAGGACTTGATGTGCACTTTATCTGCTGAGCCAATGAGAGGGCAGAGCCAATCACTGCTGGCCCTGGGATCTGGTACAGTCTCCACCCTGAACTGTAAAATACCAGATTCGCTGAGCGGCCATGCTTCTCTGCCTGTCATGTAGCTTAGTATGTGCAGCTGGGAACCCATGGGCATTCAGATCATGTGTAGATCATGTGTAGAACACGCAGGAGCTCAGCCAGTAAGCCAATTACAAATATTAATCTATGGCCCATCCCTCATAATCCCCTGGTGCTGCATGTGGTACCCCCCGGGTCACACATACCCCTCCACTGGCAGCAGTTGGGGGTTCCGTGTTTGTTGCGCCTCCTAGGGGGGCACTGTAGATGTGGTACCCCCCGGGTCACACATACCCCTCCACTGGCAGCAGTTGGGGGTTCTGTGTTTGTTGCGCCTCCTAGGGGGGCATTGTAGATGCGGTACCCCCGGGTCACACATACCCCTCCACTGGCAGCAGTTGGGGGTTCCGTGTTTGTTGTGCCTCCTAGGGGGGCATTGTAGATGCGGTACCCCCGGGTCACACATACCCCTCCACTGGCAGCAGTTGGGGGTTCCGTGTTTGTTGCGCCTCCTAGGGGAGCATTGTAGATGCGGTACCCCCGGGTCACACATACCCCTCCACTGGCAGCAGTTGGGGGTTCCGTGTTTGTTGTGCCTCCTAGGGGAGCATTGTAGATGCGGTACCCCCGGGTCACACATACCCCTCCACTGGCAGCAGTTGGGGGTTCTGTGTTTGTTGTGCCTCCTAGGGGGGCATTGTAGATGTGGTACCCCCCGGGTCACACATACCCCTCCACTGGCAGCAGTTGGGGGTTCTGTGTTTGTTGCGCCTCCTAGGGGAGCATTGTAGATGCGGTACCCCCCGGGTCACACATACCCCTCCACTGGAAGGAGTTGGGGGTTCCGTGTTTGTTGCGCCTCCTAGGGGGGCATTGTAGATGCGGTACCCCCGGGTCACACATACCCCTCCACTGGCAGCAGTTGGGGGTTCTGTGTTTGTTGCGCCTCCTAGGGGGGCATTGTAGATGCGGTACCCCCCGGGTCACACATACCCCTCCACTGGCAGCAGTTGGGGGTTCCGTGTTTGTTGCGCCTCCTAGGGGGGCATTGTAGATGCGGTACCCCCAGGTCACACTTACCCCTCCACTGGCAGCAGTTGGGGGTTCTGTGTTTGTTGCGCCTCCTAGGGGGGCATTGTAGATGCGGTACCCTCGGGTCACACATACCCCTCCACTGGCAGCAGTTGGGGGTTCTGTGTTTGTTGCGCCTCCTAGGGGGGCATTGTAGATGCGGTACCCCCGGGTCACACATACCCCTCCACTAGCAGAAGTTGGGGGTTCTGTGTTTGTTGCGCCTCCTAGGGGGGCATTGTAGATGCGGTACCCCCGGGTCACACATACCCCTCCACTGGCAGCAGTTGGGGGTTCTGTGTTTGTTGCGCCTCCTAGGGGGGCATTGTAGATGCGGTACCCCCCGGGTCACACATACCCCTCCACTGGCAGCAGTTGGGGGTTCTGTGTTTGTTGCGCCTCCTAGGGGAGCATTGTAGATGCGGTACCCCCGGGTCACACATACCCCTCCACTGGCAGCAGTTGGGGGTTCTGTGTTTGTTGCGCCTCCTAGGGGAGCATTGTAGATGCGGTACCCCCGGGTCACACATACCCCTCCACTGGCAGCAGTTGGGGGTTCTGTGTTTGTTGCGCCTCCTAGGGGAGCATTGTAGATGCGGTACCCCCGGGTCACACATACCCCTCCACTGGCAGCAGTTGGGGGTTCTGTGTTTGTTGCGCCTCCTAGGGGGGCATTGTAGATGCGGTACCCCCCGGGTCACACATACCCCTCCACTGGCAGCAGTTGGGGGTTCCGTGTTTGTTGCGCCTCCTAGGGGGGCATTGTAGATGTGGTACCCCCCGGGTCACACATACCCCTCCACTAGCAGAAGTTGGGGGTTCTGTGTTTGTTGCGCCTCCTAGGGGAGCATTGTAGATGCGGTACCCCCGGGTCACACATACCCCTCCACTGGCAGCAGTTGGGGGTTCTGTGTTTGTTGCGCCTCCTAGGGGAGCATTGTAGATGCGGTACCCCCGGGTCACACATACCCCTCCACTGGCAGCAGTTGGGGGTTCTGTGTTTGTTGCGCCTCCTAGGGGAGCATTGTAGATGCGGTACCCCCGGGTCACACATACCCCTCCACTGGCAGCAGTTGGGGGTTCTGTGTTTGTTGCGCCTCCTAGGGGGGCATTGTAGATGCGGTACCCCCGGGTCACACATACCCCTCCACTGGCAGCAGTTGGGGGATCTGTGTTTGTTGCGCCTCCTAGGGGAGCATTGTAGATGCGGTACCCCCGGGTCACACATACCCCTCCACTGGCAGCAGTTGGGGGTTCTGTGTTTGTTGCGCCTCCTAGGGGAGCATTGTAGATGCGGTACCCCCGGGTCACACATACCCCTCCACTGGCAGCAGTTGGGGGTTCTGTGTTTGTTGCGCCTCCTAGGGGAGCATTGTAGATGCGGTACTCCCGGGTCACACATACCCCTCCACTGGCAGCAGTTGGGGGTTCTGTGTTTGTTGCGCCTCCTAGGGGAGCATTGTAGATGCCGTACCCCCGGGTCACACATACCCCTCCACTGGCAGCAGTTGGGGGTTCTGTGTTTGTTGCGCCTCCTAGGGGAGCATTGTAGATGCGGTACCCCCGGGTCACACATACCCCTCCACTTGCAGCAGTTGGGGGTTCCGTGTTTGTTGTGCCTCCTATGGGAGTGCTTTAGATTTTTGTTGCACAGTCACTGTAGTATTTGTATGTCACAAGTGGTGTAGATGATGATTTCAAGGAGCTATAGAAATCTCCCCTTTGAGTGGCCTGATTGGAGGGTGCTGCAATGGGTGCGGCTCTCAGGCCTGGGCAAAACACAAACCTCTTCCCTTCCCCCCACTAATCCATTCTGCGTGTTTTTTGTTTTTTTTACCTTACCAAGATATACTCCCATCAGTCCACCATCCTGGTCCCTTGCTGGTGCTGTTTCGGGGGGGGGTAATTGAGCACTACAGTGTGCACCAAGTGGTCCTCAACGGTTCCCCGCCCACTGCAAACTCCTCTTATGGAATCTTAGAGGATATCACTGCTGCATAGCCAACAGGAAGTGTCCATATTACGCAGGCAGTGACATGGACACCCAAAGAAGGACCCCACCTGCTGTATGCAGGAGAGGAGACTCTGGACTGGAGAGTCATGTGACCGGAGCTTTGGGTGAGTAAATGTGTGATGGGGGAGCCTGGAGTTTGGCTTAATATCACCAACCGTTCTTCTCCCTGCTGCACAGTTCTGACACCGCTGGACCGGTGCAATGCAGAAGGGCGCTCGTAGTGACTGCGATGGATAGCACGGTGCAAAGGAGCAGCAAAGGGGGATGTCGGCAGCACCACAAAGTTTGGTGTGAAAGATTTTCTGAAGGATCCATACTGTCCCTTTGGTCAAATAGCCAACATCTCTGAGCCTCTTGGGGCCAGTTAGTGACAAACCCATATAGTCAATGGTAACCCATAGCAACCAACACCCCCCCCCCCAATGTCGTCCTAATCTGCAGAAAACGTGATTGCATATAATATACATATGGAGCCAACCACCCATGTGAGGTATATTAGTGACAGACGCATTTGTTGCATCCATAAGAGGGCGTGCTAAGGTTGGCATCATGTGGGGTAGTTCTATAATAGAAGCTATCAGGTTTCTGCATTCATTTTGGCCACATTATGGTGTCATTGGAGGGGGGGGGGACTATGGCGGTTATCGGTTACCTTTTGGCTGGAAGGAAGGGGGGGCTCGGCAATGTCCCCAAAATGTTGGCATTGTGGCCTCTGTGACGTGCTCTGAATATATCTTCCAAACCCATTTTTGGGGGTACTGGTGGCCTCCCTCTTTGTTTCCCCTCCATACACGAGGCATTCAAGGGACCGATTTTTTTTTTTTTTTTTTTTTTTTTTTTTTCCAAGAAGCTTTTTGTAGCACCAAAAATATTTCAGACTGTTTGACGAACACTCTCAGAATTCTCAGAAAATACTCCAAAATTGTGTGTAGAGTTCTGTGATTACACCCTAATTGGAAGTAAGTCCATCTCCGTCATCCTAGGGGGGATAAATCTGCATAAAATGATAGTATGTCCTCATCTGTTGGGGCCCCTGCACACCAGGATTATACGAGGTGTGTGACACCAGAGGTCTTGGATTAGGCTTCACCTACATGTTCAGACTCCTCCGTAAAGCTGTTTGTCTTGTTTATATATCTGTGGATAATTCAGAGTACAGATTGCAATTAATTATTTTTAAATTAAGATTTTTAGGGGTTGTTTTTATTATTGTAGCACAGTGAGTGTGCGGTATTTTATGTCACAAGTGACCGAATTGGTGTTTTCATACAACTGTAATGTAAATCACCCTCTAAGTGACTTGATTGGAAGGTGCTGCAGTGGGGGTAGATCTCAGGCCTGGCTAGTCATTTCTGTTTGGTGTTAGTTGTAGTGATTGGAAGTTGCTACAGAGGGGGCAGATCTTATCCCTGGACAGTTATTTTGGTTTGATATTCGTTGTAGTGATTTGACTAGGCCTCAGATCTGCCCCCATTGTAGCACCTTCCAATCACTACAATGACCATCAAAACCAAAATGACTGGCCAGGCCTAAGATCTACACCCGCTGCAGCACCTTCCAATCAACACAACTGAGATCAAACAAATGGTTGACTAGCCCTGAGATCTACCCCCATTGAAGCACTTTCTAGTCATTTCTGTTTGATCTTAGTTGGGTTGACTGGAAGGTGCTGCTATGGGTGCAGTTGTCAGGCCTGGTCAGTCATTCCTTTTTGGTTGTTGTAGTGATTGGGAGGTGCTTCAATGGGTGCAGTTGTCAGGCCTGGTCAGTCATTCCTTTTTGGTTGTTGTAGTGATTGGGAGGTGCTGCAATGGGGGCAGATCTCTGGCCAGTCATTTTTGTTTGATGTTGTACTGACTGGAAGGTGCTGCAATGGGCGCAGATCTCAGGCCTGGTCAGTCATTTCTGTTTTATGTTGTAGTGACTGGAAGGTGCTGCAATGGGCGCAGATCTCAGGCCAGGCCAGTCATTTCTGTTTGATGTTGTAGTGACTGGAAGGTGCTGCAATAGGCGCAGATCTCAGGCCAGTCATTTCTGTTTGATGTTGTAGTGACTGGAAGGTGCTGCAATGGGCGCAGATCTGAGGCCAGTCATTTCTGTTTGATGTTGTAGTGACTGGAAGGTGCTGCAATGGGCGCAGATCTCAGGCCAGTCATTTCTGTTTGATGTTGTAGTGACTGGAAGGTGCTGCAATGGGCGCAGATCTGAGGCCAGCCATTTCTGTTTGATGTTAGTTGCCTTCACCGTCAGACACAAATACATCCCGTAGTTTACACAATAGAAGACACTAACCTTGCGGCTGTTCTGCTGGATGGTAATATTTATATGGTTCGCCTGTGAAATGCCAACCGTAGTGAGGATCTCATGGTAATTTCCTTTGGCCTCCAAAGGTTAGATGATTATTTTATGGAAACGAGTTCTCAAAAGATTGGCAGAGCATTGATCTCTGCCGGGGGGGGGGGCAATCATAAGTGTGCTGTCATTGGATTACACCACAGAGAGACCATCTGCTCATCTGTGCATTAAGAGAATTGCAGTTTTTGCCATTTAAACCATAAAAAGTGCCATAACCACCACACTGTCACATGTGTAGTTGGATCGATGAATCTGCAAGTAAGGATGAGATGAATTCCTCATGGGCGGAGCCATTTATTACACACATCTTTGGTTCCTGACCCATTCTGCCCCCCCACATCACCTCTATGCACCATAAGATGTCCTGAAGCTGAAACCTACGTCTGGTGATGACTCCAGAGTCAGGAATTGGTTAGCAGCTCCCAAGAAAACTGGACTCTCATTGGCTGTCATCCTTGAAGTATCGGGCTCAGCCTATTGCTCTTGCTGGGAAATCATTAAGGGGGCGGGGTTTGTAAGATTTTGCAGTAATTGGCATCCTTTTCTTGGAATTGCGAAGGGTTTAAAAATAATTCGATTGATGAAAATCTGAGTTGAATTGTCGGTACTCATCATCCTGATGCTGCTTTGGGTCGATCGCTCTCCTCAGGGCGGGGTACAATGATGTCATTAATTTGTGTGCAATATCGGTTTACGTGTTCTGTGACCAATGTGATTTTATAGTACGGGAGATTTTATTGAGGACGATGATATCCTAGAAATGGGGGTTCGGTCTGGGGCTTTCCAATGACCCTGGAAATGGGGGTTTGGTCGGGGGTGTCCCAATGACCCTGGAAATGGGGGTTTGGTCGGGGGTGTCCCAATGACCCTGGAAATGGGGGTTTGGTCGGGGGTGTCCCAATGACCCTGGAAATGGGGGTTCGGTCCGGGGCGTCCCAATGACCCTGGAAATGGGGGTTTGGTCCGGGGCATCCTAATGACCCTGGAAATAGGGGTTTGGTCGGGGGCTTCCTAATGACCCTGGAAATAGGGGTTTGGTCTGGGGCATCCTAATGACCCTGGAAATAGGGGTTTGGTCTGGGGCGTCCCAATGACCCTGGAAATGGGGGTTTGGTCGGGGGCTTCCTAATGACCCTGGAAATGGGGGTTCGGTCCGGGGTGTCCCAATGACCCTGGAAATGGGGGTTCGGTCCGGGGCGTCCCAATGACCCTGGAAATGGGGGTTCGGTCCGGGGCGTCCCAATGACCCTGGAAATGGGGGTTCGGTCCGGGGCGTCCCAATGACCCTGGAAATGGGGGTTCGGTCCGGGGCGTCCCAATGACCCTGGAAATGGGGGTTCGGTCCGGGGCATCCTAATGACCCTGGAAATAGGGTTTTGGTCTGGGGCTTCCCAATGACCCTGGAAATGGGGGTTCGGGGCGTCCCAATGACCCTGGAAATGGGGGTTCAGTCCAGGGCGTCCCAATGACCCTGGAAATGGGGGTTCGGTCCGGGGCGTCCCAATGACCCTGGAAATGGGGGTTCGGTCCGGGGCGTCCCAATGACCCTGGAAATGGGGGTTCGGTCCGGGGCGTCCCAATGACCCTGGAAATGGGGGTTCGGTCCGGGGCGTCCCAATGACCCTGGAAATGGGGGTTCGGTCCGGGGCATCCTAATGTGCAATAAAATGTACAAAATCTCTGGATTTATCCCTCACAATCTCTGCATGGAAAGAACAATAAACATGCACTACGGACCTCCCGCTGTCTGTGTCTTCTGTGCTTCACATGTCATCTTCATAGGGCGCAGTTTATTCTTCTGCACCATGGCACCGGATCACATGATCCCGGGACTATAGAGGGCGGAGTTTATTCTTCTGCACCATGGCACCGGATCACATGATCCCGGGACTATAGAGGGCGGAGTTTATTCTTCTGCACCATGGCACCGGATCACATGATCCCGGGACTATAGAGGGCGGAGTTTATTCTTCTGCATTATGGCACCGGATCACATGTTCCCGGGACTATAAAGGGCGGAGTTTATCCTTCTGCACTATGAAACCGGATTACATGTTCCCGGGACTATAGAGGGCGGAGTTTATTCTTCTGCACTATGGCACCGGATTACATGTTCCCGGGACTATAGAGGGCGGAGTTTATTCTTCTGCACTATGGCACCGGATTACATGTTCCCGGGACTATAGAGGGCGGAGTTTATTCTTCTGCACTATGGCACCGGATTACATGTTCCCGGGACTATAGAGGGCGGAGTTTATTCTTCTGCATTATGGCACCGGATCACATGTTCCCGGGACTATAGAGGGCGGAGTTTATCCTTCTGCCCTATGGCACCAGATCACATGATCCAGAGACTATAGAGGGCGGAGTTTATTCTTCTGCCCTATGGCACCAGATCACATGATCCAGAGACTATAGAGGGCGGAGTTTATCCTTCTGCCCTATGGCACCAGATCACATGATCCAGAGACTTTGGTAGAACAGTAAGCCACCTGGTTGTAAATGAAGATTAAAGCCATTGATTGGGCCAACAAAGAATGATGAAATGGAAGATATCGGTGATCTGAAAGAAATGCCTGGACCACTATAGAGCCTCAAGTGTGGCCCCTGACCTCTCCAATGATATTCAGTGTTTGATACTGCAGATGTCACGGAGCGGCTCCATATCCATAGGGAGAGGCCGGGCAATACAGAAGAGTTCCTGGGGTTTGCTGAGGGATGCAGGTTTCCTGGAGGTGCTCAAGTTGGACAGGAGGCACTGCATGAGACTGGCTGCTCTGGGGCCACTGGAGATTCAGGGGTCACTGGAAACCTCGGAGATGGTGGTATTGCTGGGGTCTCCGGATGGCTGGTAACCATCACAGGGAACACAAGGGATGGGGAGGCTCGGCCTGGACACAGTGACGTGTTGCTCAAACTCCAAGTATAGAGCCACCTATCCCTTTAAGATGATGCCTGAGCGCTGATTGGTTGTGACACCGGCACTCTGAGAGAATCATGGAGGGGATGGCAGCCCTGCAATGGGAAGATGACCTGCCACTGGATCCGGGAAGAGGTGACAACAGAAAACAGAGTGGAATCATACTGGGGGATGGTAAGAACCCACAGACCTGCTACAAGGACCATATGACGAGGGTGTTAGAGATCCCATTACATATCGGGGCTCCACGCCGCCCCCTTTGTGATCATCGGTCTCACATTTTATATTCCTCTCAGTAATATCCATTTTATAAAAACAAAAAGGATGAAATAAACCAAACCATAAACGAGACGGTGTTGGTCCTGAATAGGAACTGAGGTGAGCCAAATGCCAATGGGCCACAGGGTGGGCAGCCATACATGGATGTAACTTCGGCTGGTTCTCCAGGGACCATCCAAATTTTGACCCATGTATGGGCTGGCTGGTTCTACACAAGTCGATCTATCAATTGACTTGTAACCAACCAACCTGTTGGGTTTTTCCCGGATGGTTAGTCCTGCGGTCTATACCATTGTCTGCCGGCAGGTAAGGCTCCCCGCTGGAAGAACACAATGGCGCTGCAGGAGGGATTTCCTCATTGACTGTGTTGATGGGGAAATCATCATCCAATTTTCTTTCCTTCCACCCATGCTCTTTGGCTAGCCTAAGACACCTTGGTTCCTTGAACAGTCTCAGCTTTGATGAAAGTAGTAAGTGTCTCACCAGCAACATTCTTCTATGAAGCCCTCCATGTCTGCCCTCCTGAGGAGATGAGGATGGGAGAGCTCCTCACAGGCAGTACAGCAGGTCGTAGAGGACCTGCCAAGGAGAGAACCAGGAGCACGTCAATGATGGAAGGACGGTGAACATCGACCCATCTTCACTACGAGGAAGAGCAAATAAATGAGAAATGATACGGTAGGCGTGTCTAAAAACCTCCCCAAATCATTCGTCATTTCTCAGTGGAATGTTTCATCTTCAGCTCAGGGATTGGTCACACAATGTGGGAATACGGGGCCCTCTCAGATGATGGAAATACTCCTAATTCACCCCCCAATCCGGACAGCCATGTGTGTGACCTCAGAGAGAACAGCAAACTAACGTCACAGGAGCAGGAGGCCACCACCACTTTATTGGGACCGGCTGTCTATCCTTAGAGAAGGTCCCCCTGATTGTGGGTGATTGACTGAAAATGGCCAGAGGGGGGCAGTCTTCATCTCACGTCCATTCACCTATAATGATTGTCTATAGCTTGGGGTCAACTTGTGGAAAAATGTTTTGCCCCGTATTGTAGAACAGGGTGTCAAACTCCATTACATCAAGGGCCACATCAGCATTATGGTTGCCCTCAGAGGGCCAATTGTGTCTGTAAGACTAGATGTCCAGAGCACCTCCCCCCCTTACATCAGATGTCAAGAGCCTCCCCCCACCATTAAATGTCAGGAGTCCCCCACCTTTCCTTATATCAAAGTGCACCCCCTTACCTTGTGCTGCTGCCAGGGAGAAGCAGAAAGTGTACGGTCTGGAGGAGAACCAGAGGAGGGCTGGAGTCTGCTGCATGCTGAGATCAGGGGAGGCAGAGAGGTCGGGGTGCTGCGGCTGCACAGAGAGGTGCAGGATCTATAGGAGGTGTTCTGTCCTGCTCTTTTCTGCTAACTGTTGAGACAGGGATGAGGGGGTCAGAGAAGAGTCTCTCTGCAGCTGCACAGAGAAGCGCAGGGTCTGGAGGAGGAGTTCTGTCCTCCTCTCTGCTGAGTCAAGGTGGGGGCAGAGACCAGGGGGTGCTGAAGCTGTAGGAAAGATGCAAGGGCCACATGAAATGTACCTGCAATCCAGATTTGGCCCTTGTGTTTGACACATGTTGTTGAAGATACAATTTCCTTCTCTCCTGAGGGACACGGGTAATCTTGGACAAACAAAAGAACAATCGGCTGGCCCTAATCCCTCTTATTCCCAACATTCCTCACTTTTTGCTGGGGTCCTAGGGGGATGGACATTTTTCTCTGTTCTATTAAGACCAAGCCTATATTTTTTTTCTCCTGAATTACGTTCTATCTCCATGGAGCTGCAGAAGATCCGGACCACACCACACATTACTGGACCCTCAGGCACTGGAGGGCTTTTCAGGCTGGTTCTTCCTAAGTTAGCTGCTGAGGTCTATCCGGATCCCAAGATGTCAGCTTTACCAACGCGCTTGCTTTGTCTCTGAAGACTCACTTCTGTGAGTGGGCCATCACGACCAGCCACCGGGAGCTCTCCTGTATTCTCTAGTCGCTGGGTGCCTTGGAAGGGTTCCACACTGTAGGACTGAGTGCTGATGTTGTTCTGGTGGCTGGAGTCTCTCGTGTATTTCAGACTCTTTCCCACCAGACGGTGTCGAGGAAGCATCTCCCTCCTGCGAGAGCCAGATTTTCAATCCTGTATCTATTCCTACTGCCAGCCCACAGGAACGCCTAACTGAGGTCTTCAGCGATAGGATATCGGGTCGGTCATTGTCTGGATCGGTTCTGGTGTTGCAGAGAATTTTCTATCAAATTATTTTGTTCCCTGAAATGTGGTCACAGATCTGCTGCACCATCAAATCAACTTCTCAATATGCAAATGCGCTGAAGACCAACTGTAAGGCATTAACCTGTATTATGTCCCCGCTAGATAAGATCACATGATCACAGGCCCCTCCCCTACCTGATTCAGGGGTGGCTAAGAACTGAGCACAGTTATTCACATCTGCTGGTCCCATCCAAAATGTGTGGAGTGGTATCTACATCATGTTCTAGAACAGGGGTCACCAAACCTTCTAAGCGAAGGACCAATTACTGCCTTCCAGGCTTTGGGGGGCCAGACTGTGGCCAGCGGGAGTAGAAAATGTCCTGGCATCAGTGGGCATCAACAATGCTCCATCATTGGCTTTAATGGGGGGAAATAAGACCCCATTGGGTATCAGTGCGAAGAATAGTGCCTTCAATTATGTTACTGGGAGGAATGGTGTCACATCATTGGTGTCAGTTGGTGGAATAGATCCCCCGAGGGCCAGATAAAAGCAAACAAAGGGCCACATCTGTCCCCTGGCCACAGTTTGGAGACCACCATTCTATAACCTATTACAAGAGGCCACCAACCCTGTGGAGGTGCTCCCTAGACTGACATCAGAAGTTCTTGAAAATCCCAACTTGTCCTGATGACTCAAAGCAAACTTTCCAACTCCCCCAGCATGCAGGAAGTCCAGTCCCTTGACTCTATTGGACTCCTCCAATGGACGTCTCTATGCCAAGTTATTGGACTCTATGTCTAAATATAGGAGCTCTGCTTCTGGAACCCCCGGGAGTTGCTTGACCTTTAGATACCTCAGATTCTGTGACTCAGCTGGGTCTACCCCGGTGCTCTCCTCCCCTTCCTGTCACCCTTCCCCTGTTTTCCCCTCCTTTGGCTCCTTGTTATACTGTACAGACTCAGATATGGACCTCAGTATGTGATGTCACCGAAGTCCTGTCATCTCCTATCTGAAGATTTTTCTATTACGATGTGAATTCCTCCTGCAGACCTTTGGTGTTCCTGTGTGTCATCGCCTCCATCAGATTAGAGAATGAGGAAGAGGAAGGTCTCCAATGTTATCTGATGAGAGCCGAGCCGCCTGAATCAGAAAAACACCACAGAACGCTTCAAGGAAAATGTCACTTTCATTAGAAATGATGAATATGACTCTGACACAGCCCTTGGTTGTCACATGTCCAAGGGGAACAGGGGAGCCTTGCATGACTAGCCCCCCATAGGTTGTCAGATGTCCAAGGAGAACAGGGGAGCCTTGCATGACTAGCCCCCCATAGGTTGTCAGATGTCCAAGGAGAACAGGGGACCCTTGCATGACTAGCCCCCCATAGGTTGTCAGATGTCCAAGGAGAACAGGGGACCCTTGCATGACTAGCCCCCCATAGGTTGTCAGATGTCCAAGGAGAACAGGGGACCCTTGCATGACTAGCCCCCCATAGGTTGTCAGATGTCCAAGGAGAACAGGGGACCCTTGCATGACTAGCCCCCCCCCCCCCCATAGGGTGTCAGATGTCCAAGGAGAACAGGGGAGCCTTGCATGACTAGCCCCCCATAGGTTGTCAGATGTCCAAGGAGAACGGGAGCCCTTCATGAATAGCCCCCATAGGTTGTCAGATGTCCAAGAACAGGGGAGCCCTTCATGAATAGCCCCCCATAGGTTGTCAGATGTCCAAGTACAGGGGGGCCTTGCATGACTAGCCCCCCATAGGTTGTCAGATGTCTAAGGAGAACAGGGGAGCCTTTCATGACTAGCCCCCCATAGGTTGTCAGATGTCCAAGAACAGGGGAGCCCTTCATGACTAGCCCCCCATAGGTTGTCAGATGTCCAAGAACAGGGGAGCCCTTCATGACTAGCCCCCCATAGGTTGTCAGATGTCCAAGAACAGGGGAGCCCTTCATGACTAGCCCCCCATAGGTTGTCAGATGTCCAAGAACAGGGGAGCCCTTCATGACTAGCCCCCCATAGGTTGTCAGATGTCCATGGAGAACAGGGGAGCCCTTCATGAATAGCCCCCATAGGTTGTCAGATGTCCAATAACAGAGAAGCCCTTCATGAATAGCCCCCATAGGTTGTCAGATGTCCAAGAACAGGGGAGCCCTTCATGAATAGCCCCCCATAGGTTGTCAAATGTCCAAGGAGAACGGGAGCCCTTCATGAATAGCCCCCATAGGTTGTCAGATGTCCAAGAACAGGGGAGCCCTTCATGAATATCCCCCATAGGTTGTCAGATGTCCAAAACAGGGGAGCCATTCATGAATAGCCCCCCATAGGTTGTCAGATGTCCAAAGAGAACAGGGGAGCCCTTCATGAATATCCCCCATAGGTTGTCAGATGTCCAAGGACAACGGGAGCCCTTCATGAATAGCCCCCATAGGTTGTCAGATGTCCATGAACAGGGGAGTCCTTCATGAATAGCCCCCCATAGGTTGTCAGATGTTCAAGGAGAACGGGACCCTTGCATGACTAGCCCCCCATAGGTTGTCAGATGTCCAAGAACAGGGGAGCCCTTCATCAATTAGCCCCCCATAGGTTGTCAGATGTCCAAGAACAGGGGAGCCCTTCATGAATATCCCCCATAGGTTGTCAGATGTCCAAAACGGGAGCCCTTCATGAATAGCCCCCCATAGGTTGTCAGATGTCCAAGGAGAACAGGGGAGCCCTTCATGAATAGCCCCCCATAGGTTGTCAAATGTCCAAGGAGAACGGGAGCCCTTCATGAATAGCCCCCATAGGTTGTCAGATGTCCAAGAACAGGGGAGCCCTTCATGAATATCCCCCATAGGTTGTCAGATGTCCAAAACAGGGGAGCCATTCATGAATAGCCCCCCATAGGTTGTCAGATGTCCAAAGAGAACAGGGGAGCCCTTCATGAATATCCCCCATAGGTTGTCAGATGTCCAAGGACAACGGGAGCCCTTCATGAATAGCCCCCATAGGTTGTCAGATGTCCATGAACAGGGGAGTCCTTCATGAATAGCCCCCCATAGGTTGTCAGATGTCCAAGGAGAACGGGACCCTTGCATGACTAGCCCCCCATAGGTTGTCAGATGTCCAAGAACAGGGGAGCCCTTCATCAATTAGCCCCCCATAGGTTGTCAGATGTCCAAGAACAGGGGAGCCCTTCATGAATAGCCCTCATAGGTTGTCAGATGTCCAAGAACAAGGGAGCCCTTCATGAATAGCCCCCATAGGTTGTCAGGTGTCCAAGGAGAACAGGGGAGCTCTTCATGAATAGCCCCCATAGGTTGTCAGATTTCCATGAGAACAGGGGAGCCCTTCATGAATAGCCCCCATAGATTGTCAGATGTCCAAGGAGAACAGGGGAGCTCTTCACGAACAACCCCCCATAGGATATCAGATGTCCAAGGAGAACAGGGGAGCCCTTCATGAATAGCCCTCATAGGTTCTCAGATTTCCAAGGAGAACAGGAGAGCCCTTCATCAATTAGCCCCCCATAGGTTGTCAGATGTCCAAGGAGAGGATGGGCATCTTTAATGAATAGCCCCCGTCACGTACTTGGATAGTGAGCCTGACGTGAAGAGACAGGTCTCCCGTACAACTCCGGCTCAAGGACCGCTGATGGTGGGACAGCAGCCACAGGGGCACGGTGGGGTATGAGTGCCTGAGATCAGTCCAGTAGTAGCTGGTAGGCAGGTGAGCTTCAGGGCAGGGAGCCGGATCCAGATGCAGCCGTGATGGATGGATGGATCACTGAGGGGTGTGTTTTGAGGATGCAGGGTCAGATGTGCCGGGTTCGGTAGCGATCGGGCAGATCAGGCATAAGCGGCAGGAGGAAGAGTAGTCGGGTCACAGGCCAGGTCAGCAGCAGATCAATCAGACAGGAGCGGAGACAGAAGGGTAATCCAAGGCAAGCAAGTGGTCAGGGCAGGTAGCGGACAAGCGGAGGTCAGAGCAGTTGGACAAGCGGAGGTCAGGGCAGTTGGCGGACAAGCGGAGGACAGGGCAGGTAGCGGACAAGTGGAGATCAGGGCAGGTAGCAGACAAGCGGAGGACAGGGCAGGTAGCGGACAAGCGGAGGACAGGGCAGGTAGCGGACAAGCGGAGGACAGGGCAGGTAGCGGACAAGCAGAGGACAGGGCAGGTAGCGGACAAGCAGGGGACAGGGCAGGTAGCGGACAAGCAGAGGACAGGGCAGGTAGCGGACAAGCAGAGGACAGGGCAGGTAGCGGACAAGCATAGGTCAGGCCAGGTAGGCAAGCGGAGGTCAGGGCAGGTAGGCAAGCGGAGGTCAGGGCAGGTAGACAAGCGGAGGTCAGGCCAGGTAGCGGACAAGCGAAGGTCAGGGCAGGTAGCGGACAAGCGGAGGTCAGGGCAGGTAGGCAAGCGGAGGTCAGGGCAGGTAGCGGACAAGCGGAGGACAGGGCAGGTAGGCAAGCGGAGGTCAGGGCAGGTAGCGGACAAGCGGAGGACAGGGCAGGTAGGCAAGCGGAGGACAGGGCAGGTAGCGGACAAGTGGAGGTCAGGGCAGGTAGACAAGCGGAGGACAGGGCAGGTAGCGGACAAGTGGAGGTCAGGGCAGGTAGACAAGCGGAGGTCAGGGCAGGTAGACAAGCGGAGGTCAGGGCAGGTAGCGGACAAGCAGAGGTCAGGAACAGGCTGGTTTGGTATCGGGAGACAATCCCAGGAATCGGGGAACACAAGCAGGGATAAGACCAAACAGCAATGAGACAACTACTGCAGCCAGTTTAAATATCCCCTTTGGGTCCAGCATTAGTGACAGCCGCGCGCCTGGGTGTGTGAGTGCGCCTGCCTGGGTGTGTGAGTGCGCCTGCCTGGGTGTGTGAGTGCGCCTGCCTGGGTGTGTGAGTCCAAGGAGAACAGACTTTGTCAGAATTTGTGGTTTTTGTGTTCCCCCGCCTCTTGAGGATTGACCACAAGTTCCCAATGGGATGAAGGTCTGGGTGGTCTCCTGGTCATGGACCCTAAACTTCTGAGGTTTTGTTCCCCAAGACACTTAGTTATGACTTCTGCCTTCTGGCGAGGGGCTCCATCATGGTGGAGAAGGCGATGTTTCTCACCAATCTGTCCTTGGATGGGTGGGAGAAGTTGCTCTCGGAGGATGTTTTTGGACCATTCTTCATTCATGGTGGTGTTCTCAGGATGAATTGTGGGTGAGCCCGCCCCCTTGTCTGAGAACCGACCCCACACATGAATGGTCTCAGGAAGCTTCACTGTTGGCAGGACACAGGACTGATGGTGTCGCTCACCCTTTCCTTCTCTGTTTTTTTTCTGGATTCCCCAAACAATCGGAAAGGAGATTCATCAGAAAAGAATGACTTCCCCCCGTCCTCAGCCATCCAATCCCTGGACCTTTTGCAGAATATCCGTCTGTCCCGGATGGTTTTCCTGGAGGTAAGTGGGTTCTTTGCTGCCCTTCCTGACACCAGGCCGTCCTCCGAACATCTCCTCCCAGTGCGTACCGAAGCATCGCCCCTGCCTGCTGCCATTCCTGAGTGAGCTCTGCACTGGTGGTGCCCAATCCCGCAGCTGAATCCACTTTAGGAGACGGTCCTGGCACTTGCTGGACTCTCTTGGGTGCCCTGAAGCCTTCTTCACAACCATTGAACCGCTCTCCTCGGAGTTCTGGATGATCCAATAAATGGTGGATTTAGGTGCAATCTTAGTAGCAGCAATCTCCTTGGCTGGGAATCTGTGGAAAGCAATGATGACCGCATGTGTTTCCTTGCTGGTAACCATGGTTAACAGGGGATCACGTGATCGCTCTTCATACCATTCTGGAGTATGTGCAATTCACGTGATCGCTCTTCATACCATACTGGAGTATGTGCAATTCACGTGATCGCTCTTCATACCATACTGGAGTATGTGCAATTCACGTGATCGCTCTTCATACCATACTGGAGTATGTGCAATTCACGTGATCGCTCTTCATACCATTCTGGAGTATGTGCAATTCACGTGATCGCTCTTCATACCATACTGGAGTATGTGCAATTCACGTGATCGCTCTTCATACCATACTGGAGTATGTGCAATTCACGTGATCGCTCTTCATACCATTCTGGAGTATGTGCAATTCACGTGATCGCTCTTCATACCATACTGGAGTATGTGCAATTCACGTGATCGCTCTTCATACCATACTGGAGTATGTGCAGATTGCCCCCATAAAATCCGGCAGCAGACTTTGTGAAGATGAATATTCGTCATTCTGGAGCCGTTTGCCCGGAGATGGAGGCTTTCCTGGTATGATGACTTTCGGTGAAGTTCCGGATTCTTATCAGATGTGGTCTGCGGTCAGATCCCGGAGACTTCTGTGGTCACATAATCTGCAGTTTTCTGTTCCTATTAATCATCCTTGTCCCACCTACCTCCCACCATCCTTTGTGTCAGAGATCTCCTCCGGGGACAACCCCGGTCCTGGGGACACCAATATAAGACATTGCTAGACCCGGACACCGACATCCAGACCGACCGAGGAGGAAGGTGAGAGGAGCCTGACCACCATACACCGACATCCAGACCGACCGAGGAGGAAGGTGAGAGGAGCCTGACCACCATACACCGACATCCAGACCGACCGACCGAGGAGGAAGGTGAGAGGAGCCTGACCACCATACACCGACATCCAGACCGACCGAGGAGGAAGGTGAGAGGAGCCTGACCACCATACACCGACATCCAGACCGACCGACCGAGGAGGAAGGTGAGAGGAGCCTGACCACCATACACCGACATCCAGACCGACCAACCGAGGAGGAAGGTGAGAGGAGCCTGACCACCATACACCGACATCCAGACCGACCGACCGAGGAGGAAGGTGAGAGGAGCCTGACCACCATACACCGACATCCAGACCGACCGACCGAGGAGGAAGGTGAGAGGAGCCTGACCACCATACACCGACATCCAGACCAACCAAACGAGGAGGAAGGTGAGAGGAGCCTGACCACCATACACCGACATCCAGACCGACCGACCGAGGAGGAAGGTGAGAGGAGCCTGACCACCATACACCGACATCCAGACCGACCAACTGAGGAGGAAGGTGAGAAGAGCCTGACCACCATACACCGACATCCAGACCGACCGAGGAGGAAGGTGAGAAGAGCCTGACCACCATACACCGACATCCAGACCGACCGAGGAGGAAGGTGAGAGGAGCCTGACCACCATACACCGACATCCAGACCGACCGACCGAGGAGGAAGGTGAGAGGAGCCTGACCACCATACACCGACATCCAGACCGACCGAGGAGGAAGGTGAGAGGAGCCTGACCACCATACACCGACATCCAGACCGACCGAGGAGGAAGGTGAGAGGAGCCTGACCACCATACACCGACATCCAGACCGACCGACCGAGGAGGAAGGTGAGAGGAGCCTGACCACCATACACCAACATCCAGACCGACCAACCGAGGAGGAAGGTGAGAGGAGCCTGACCACCATACACCGACATCCAGACCGACCGACCGAGGAGGAAGGTGAGAGGAGCCTGACCACCATACACCGACATCCAGACCGACCAACCGAGGAGGAAGGTGAGAGGAGCCTGACCACCATACACCGACATCCAGACCGACCGAGGAGGAAGGTGAGAGGAGCCTGACCACCATACACCGACATCCAGACCGACCGACCGACCGAGGAGGAAGGTGAGAGGAGCCTGACCACCATACACCGACATCCAGACCGACCGACCGAGGAGGAAGGTGAGAGGAGCCTGACCACCATACACCGACATCCAGACCGACCGACCGAGGAGGAAGGTGAGAGGAGCCTGACCGCCATACACCGACATCCAGACCGACCGAGGAGGAAGGTGAGAGGAGCCTGACCACCATACACCGACATCCAGACTGACCGAGGAGGAAGGTGAGAGGAGCCTGACCACCATACACCGACATCCAGACCGACCGACCGAGGAGGAAGGTGAGAGGAGCCTGACCACCATACACCGACATCCAGACCGACCGACCGAGGAGGAAGGTGAGAGGAGCCTGACCACCATACACCGACATCCAGACCGACCGAGGAGGAAGGTGAGAGGAGCCTGACCACCATACACCGACATCCAGACCGACCGAGGAGGAAGGTGAGAGGAGCCTGACCACCATACACCGACATCTGTCCTGATATACACGGACCGCATGACTATATACACCGCATAGGACACGCTATATACACCACATACACTGGATTGGTGAATGGAGGTGGGGGGATGATAGGTATAGGGATGATGAATTGGTGAATGGAGGGGGGAGGGTAGGTATAGGGATGGTGGATTGGTGAATGGAGGTGGGGGGGAGGGGTAGGTCTAGGGATGATGGATTGGTGTATGGAGGTCGGGAGGGGTAGGCCTGGTGATGGTGGATTTATGAATGGAGGTGGGGGGAGGGGTAGATCTAGGGATGGTGGAGTGGTGAATGGAGGTGGGGGGTAGGCCTAGGGATGGTGGATTGGTGAATAGAGGTGGGAAGGAGGAGTAGGTCTAGGGATGGTGGAGTGGTGAATGGAAGTGGGGGGAGGGTAGGTCTAGCAATGGTGGATTGGTGTAGGGAGGTGGGGAGGGGTGGGTCTAGGGATGTGGAGTGGTGAATGGAGGGGGGAGGGTAGGTCTAGGAATGATGGAGTGGTGAATGGAGGGGGGGAGGGTAGGTATGGGGATGGTGGAGTGGTGAATGGAGGAGGGAGGGTAGGTCTAGGGATGGTGGAGTGGTGAATGGAGGTGGGGGGGTAGGCCTGGGGATGGTGGATTGGTGTATGGAGGTGGGGAGGGGAAGGTCTAGGGATGGTGGATTGGTGAATAGAGGTGGGGAGGAGGAGTAGGTCTAGGGATGGTGGAGTGGTGAATGGAAGTGGGGAGGGGTCGGTCTACGGATGGTGGAGTGGTGAATGGAGGGGGGAGGGTAGGTCTAGGGATGGTGGAGTGGTGAATGGAGGGGGGGGTAGGTCTGGGGATGGTGGAGTGGTGAATGGAGGGGGGGAGGGTAGGTCTGGGGATGGTGGAGTGGTGAATGGAGGGAGGAGGGTAGGCCTGGGGATGGAGTGGTGAATGGAGGGGGGAGGGTAGGTCTAGGGATGATGGAGTGGTGAATGGAGGGGGGAGGGTAGGCCTGGGGATAGTGGAGTGGTGAATGGAGGGGGGAGGGTAGGCCTGGGGATGGAGTGGTGAATGGAGGGGGGAGGGTAGGCCTGGGGATAGTGGAGTGGCGAATGGAGGGGGGAGGGGAGGTCTAGGGATGATGGAGTGGTGAATGGAGGTGGGGGGAGGTCTAGGGGTAGAATGTCATTAGAAATGACTGAGGTTGTCCCCTCTGTGGTTTCAGATGGAGTTCCAGCAGATCCTCTGTGTTTTGTTTTTGGTTTCGGGATTTCCTGGTCCTCAGGCCGTCCCTCAGAGCTGGCCAGAACGCTGTGAGTTATCTCTGGAGGCGGAGTTATCTCTGGAGGCGGAGTTATCTCTGGAGGCGGAGTTACTCCATTCCATTCTTTGTTTTCCTGAGTGAGGAAATATGAGGCTGCAGGAAGAAGTCAGGACAGGCTCTATGGACTCCCCTCCTCCCCAGACAGCAGACCTGAGAGATCCGGGACCTCTGGACTCCCCTCCTCCCCAGACAGCAGACCTGAGAGATCCGGGACCTCTGGACTCCCCTCCTCCCCAGACAGCAGACCTGAGAGATCCGGGACCTCTGGACTCACCTCCTCCCCAGACAGCAGACCTGAGAGATCCGGGACCTCTGGACTCACCTCCTCCCCAGAGAGCAGACCTGAGAGATCCGGGACCTCTGGACTCCCCTCCTCCCCAGACAGCAGACCTGAGAGATCCGGGACCTCTGGACTCCCCTCCTCCCCAGACAGCAGACCTGAGAGATCCGGGACCTCTGGACTCACCTCCTCCCCAGAGAGCAGACCTGAGAGATCCGGGACCTCTGGACTCACCTCCTCCCCAGACAGCAGACCTGAGAGATCCGGGACCTCTGGACTCACCTCCTCCCCAGACAGCAGACCTGGGAGATCCGGGACCTCTGGACTCACCTCCTCCCCAGACAGCAGACCTGAGAGATCCGGGACCTCTGGACTCACCTCCTCCCCAGACAGCAGACCTGAGAGATCCGGGACCTCTGGACTCACCTCCTCCCCAGACAGCAGACCGGGGAGCTCCGGGACCTCTGGACTCACCTCCTCCCCAGACAGCAGACCGGGGAGCTCCGGGACCTCTGGACTCCCCTCCTCCCCAGACAGCAGACCTGAGAGATCCGGGACCTCTGGACTCCCCTCCTCCCCAGACAGCAGACCTGGGAGATCCGGGACCTCTGGACTCACCTCCTCCCCAGACAGCAGACCTGAGAGATCCGGGACCTCTGGACTCACCTCCTCCCCAGACAGCAGACCTGAGAGATCCGGGACCTCTGGACTCACCTCCTCCCCAGACATCAGACCGGGGAGCTCCGGGACCTCTGGACTCACCTCCTCCCCAGACAGCAGACCGGGGAGCTCCGGGACCTCTGGACTCCCCTCCTCCCCAGACAGCAGACCTGAGAGATCCGGGACCTCTGGACTCACCTCCTCCCCAGACAGCAGACCGGGGAGCTCCGGGACCTCTGGACTCACCTCCTCCCCAGACAGCAGACCGGGGAGCTCCGGGACCTCTGGACTCCCCTCCTCCCCAGACTGCAGACCTGAGAGATCCGGGACCTCTGGACTCACCTCCTCCCCAGACAGCAGACCGGGGAGCTCCGGGACCTCTGGACTCACCTCCTCCCCAGACAGCAGACCGGGGAGCTCCGGGACCTCTGGACTCCCCTCCTCCCCAGACAGCAGACCTGAGAGATCCGGGACCTCTGGACTTCTGACTGCTGACCGTATACATTGTATATACACCCCTCCCCCTCTATATACTCCCCTCCCCCTCTATATACACCGATCAACCATGACCTTCTGACTGCTGACCGTATACATTGTAGATACAGGGTGGAAAGACTCACTGATGGAGCTGGGGAGGGAAGACTCATTGATGGAGGTGAAGAGGGAAGGCTCATTGATGGAGGTGGGAAGGGAAGGCTCATTGATGGAGGTGGGAAGGGAAGGCTCATTGATGGAGGTGGGGAGGGAAGGCTCATTGATGGAGGTGAAGAGGGAAGGCTCATTGATGGAGGTGGGAAGGGAAGGCTCATTGATGGAGGTGGGGAGGGAAGACTCATTGATGGAGGTGAAGAGGGAAGGCTCATTGATGGAGGTGGGAAGGGAAGGCTCATTGATGGAGGTGGGGAGGGAAGGCTCATTGATGGAGGTGGGGAGGGAAGGCCCATTGATGGAGGTGGGGAGGGAAAGCCCATTGATGGAGGTGGGGAGGGAAGGCTCATTGATGAAGGTGGGGAGGGAAAGCTGGCCTGTGTAAAAGTCAATGCCAATTCTCACAGAACGGTGTCGGGACACACAGAGCCCGCAGTGTGTTGTGTATGGGGCTGTGTAGTCGCAGACCGGTCAGGGTGTCCACAGCCATAAGTGCCTACAATGGGCACGTGAGATCAGAACTGAACCATGGAGCAATAGTGGGAGGTGTCCTGGTCTGAGGAATCACATCCTATCATGTGGATGGCTGGGTGGGTGGGTGTCACTTACCTGGGGAAGAGATGGTACCAGGGTGCAGTATGAGAAGAAGGCAAGCCGGCGGAGGCCTAGTGGAGTCCAGGCCTTGATGGGTCAGGGCAATACGGGGACCTACTCACTGTCAGGTGGGTGATCATGTGATCGGTGTATATATTCCTTGTCAGTACCATCCTGCATGACGTCCTCTATGGTGTCCCCATTACATGGACCTTCTTCTTCTCCTTCTAGATTATGTCGGGACCAGCGGCAGTGACCTCAACATTACGTGTCCACAAAATTGTAAAACTCCGAAACAGAATGCCCGACCCTACCAGAAAACTCTGCTTCTCAGGAACTTGAACCTCAACTCTGCTGGCAGGAAGTGTTTTGATGCCACCACTTCGACCCAGAGCTCCAGTGTATATGTCCTCATACAAGGGCAGGGTAAGGGCCACAGATCCTCTGCTCTTAATTGTTAGGCTGTTCTAGAGAAATGTAACCCAACAAGTTATGGTGGAGGGGAGACTAATGGAACCAAAAAACCAACTGAACCCGAGCCTGGCATAGTAAAACCTTCTCAAACCAGATTATATACAGAAATGTCTCTCCATAAAGGACTGAATGGAGGAGGGGGACTTCCTCAGGGTCAGGTGACGTGATCTTCCACTGGCCACATTCATTGTATTGTGACACTTCCTCCACGTGCTATGACCAGGCATGATGACTCTTCCTCTGGGTTCTTTAACCAGACATTGTGATCCCCCTCCAGGTCCTCTGACCAGGTATTGTGATCCCCTCCAGGTCCTCTGACCAGGTATTGTGATCCCCCTCCAGGTCCTCTGACCAGGCATTGTGGTCCCCCTTTAGGTCCTCTGACCAGGTATTGTGATCCCCCTACAGTTCCTCAGACCAGGCATTGTGGTCCACCTTTAGGTCCTCTGACCAGGTATTGTGATCCCCCTCCAGGTCCTCTGACCAGGCATTGTGGTCCCCCTTTAGGTCCTCTGACCAGGTATTGTGATCCCCCTACAGTTCCTCAGACCAGGCATTGTGGTCCACCTTTAGGTCCTCTGACCAGGTATTGTGATCTAGATTTAGGTACTCTGACCAGGTATTGTGATCCCCATACAGGTCCTCTGACCAGGCATTGTGATCCTCCCTAGATCCTCTGACCAGGTATTGTGATCCCCTTCCAGGTCCTCTGACCAGACATTGTGACCCTCCTTTAAGTCCTCTGACCAGGTATTGTGATCCCTATTTAGGTCCTCTGACTAGGCATTGTGGTCCCCCTTTAGGTCCTCTCACCAGGTTTTGTGGCCCCCCTTCAGGTCCTCTGACCAGGCATTGTGGTCCCCCTACAGGTCCTCTGACCAGGCATTGCGATCCCCCTACAGGTCCTCTGACCAGGCATTGCGATCCCCCTACAGGTCCTCTGACCAGGCATTGCGATCCCCCTACAGGTCCTCTGACCAGGCATTGTGGCCCCCCTACAGGTCCTCTGACCAGGCATTGTGGCCCCCCTACAGGTCCTCTGACCAGGCATTGTGATTCTTCCTCCAGGTTCTCTTCCCATCAGATGTATGGCGGATTCATACAGCAGCCCCGAACTCCGCTGCTCTATTGAAAATGAATTTGTTTTGATTGGTCCGGTTCTGATCCGAGCGAAGGCTTACAGGTCAGTGTGAATTAGTTGTTTGTTCTGCTGTGGGGGTGAGTGGGCTCTGTGGTGTCATGAGTGTGGGGGGGGGGCTCTGCGGTGCTATGGGGGGGGGGATTGCAGTGCAATAGGTGTGGGGGGGAGGGTTCTGTGGGTGGGGAAGCTCTGCAGTGCCATGAGTGGGGGGGGAGGCTCTGCAGTGTCATGAGTGGGGGGGGGGGGGTCTGTGGTCCTGTGGGCGGGGCTCTGCAGTGCCATGAGTGGGGGGGCTCTGTGGTCTGGGTATTCCTCTGCAGTGTTGGGATTCTGGGCTGAAGGCAGCCCAGAGAAGGGAGAAGGGGGACTCCGGCCACCAAGAGGCACTTTAATTCTTATTGAAATCTCGGTTCTGGTTGGAGTGACCCATTGGGTTCCGCACAGATATCAGACTGATATGATTGGTTGTATTTTTAGGGTGAACATCTCGGAGAACTCCATTTGGGCGCAGAGTCGGCATGAAGAGAATCTTGCCACCTTTACCGTCCCCGTTTCCCCAGCTTTCTGCCCCTACGGGGAACATGCCAACCCCTTCTATGTGTTGGTGGAGGTGATGACGGAGAAAGAGTACTGGAAGGTGGACATGCCCATCTCCATGACCGACACTGGTGAGTCCACTCAGAAACCAACAAATATTTTCTACTTTACCCCCGAAATGTCCTCTTAATTGTTCTCCCCGATATTAATACCCAGTGTATGGTGCCATCTTGTGACTGGGGGTGTTGGTGGGGACTCCCCTCCTACACACAGTGAGCTTCAGATGGCCAGTATTTCTGTTACCTGTCTGGTCCCCTCTATCTGGTTGGTGACCTCTCCCCCCTCCTACCCCACTCCCCCCTCACCTGCTGAGGAACACATGGAGGGACTAAGTCATTGTCAGAAGTGGGTGGAGCCATGAGAGGCCATAGATAACTGTCTCCACCCATCTAATCTCACCAACAGACTGGTCTGTTTTACAGCAGCCCCAAAGGGACATTATGCTGGAAGGAACAAGAAACAAATGGGTGGATCCCAGGACAGGCATGGCAAATAGTCTCCCCTCCACCTCTGGTCTCCTCTAGTTCCCGCTAATTGACTTCCATCCGCCTGAAAGTGAGTCTTCCCCGGAGGGAGCTGGAGAGTTATTAGAAATGGGTGGAGCCATAGATGCCCATCAAAGTCCAAGGATGACATTATAGGGATCACCAGACACAATAGAATGGTAAAACATGTATTGTTCGTACATGGGTGGACTTCCCACCTTAACTAAACCCCTCCCAGAAATGGCCACACAACCTCCACACCCCTCCCCCTTTATGCAGATAAGCCTTCTGAAGTGGAACAATGGCTTCTGGGTAAATGTGGTAAGCGAATGACCAGTTTCCATGAGCCATTGTCCCCATTCGTGATTCCTCATGTGATTCATCTCCATGTCTTTGCTCTAGTGGTCCCTGGAGCTCCAGAGAACCTAAGTGTCAAAGGTGACCAGATCACCTGGAGTTATCCATCTTCCTGGCCGCGCCCGTCCTCCTTCTTCCCGCTGCTCTTCCAAGTCAATGCCAAGAGACGCGATGCTAAGAAGGTGAGTCTCTCCCACCACTCAGGTCTATAGGATGTCCTTGTTTATATATTAATGGAGAGTTCGGGGCCACATAAGGGAGCAAGGAAGAGTTTGCTTTCCTCTGAGTTCAGACATGACTGCCTCTGTTCTGTTTTCGTTTTGGGCGTTTCACCACCAGAAATATCAGTGAATGGATCATCACCAGAAGTACATTTTTATGTTGTGTCTCTCTGATCATTCCTGAAAAGTCACTTACTGAACTGAAGAGGACCCCTAAACATAATGTCCACCCAAACCTTGACTCTGACCTAAACCTTGACCATGGACCCTGAGTCCTGGCCTAAACCTGGACTCCGACCCTGACCTTGAGTGCTGACCTAAACCTCGACCCTGACCCCGAACCCTGACTGTAATTTGACCCTGACCCCCAACCCTGACCCTAAGTGCTGATCTAAACCTTGACCCAGACCCTGAACTCTGACCCCAAGTGCAGACCTAGACCTTCACCCTGATTCTAATCCCTGATCCTACATGCTGACCTAAACATTTACCCTGACCCCAAGCAATGACCCTAAATGCTGACCTAAACATTTACCCTGACTCCGAACCCTGACCCTGGTGCTAACCTAAAACTGACCCTCACCCTGGGTGCAGACCCAGGCCTTGACGCTGACCTTGAACCCTGATCCTGAGTTCTGACCTTAGTGTTGACTCTGATCCTAAACCTTGACCGTGAGTGTTGACCTAAACCTTGACCCTGAACCCTGACCCTAAGTGCTCACCTTGATCTTGACCCCATGCCCTGACCTCGAGTACTGATCTAAACCTTGAGCCTGACCCCGAGCACTAACCTGAATTTTGACCCTGACCAACAAGAGTGATAGATACCATTATGATGATAAATACAAAATATCAAAATCCCCTGGAAGTCATACTAGTGTGGATTTTTATTCCTTCCAATTGTCCAGTCACCGGAGTGTGGGTGCCATATCAGCAGGGTGCAATGTTCCCTGAGTTTGTGGGTCCAGGGTAAGGCCTGACAATTATTGTTGTAGATATTTAGGTATGTGCATCATTCCCAATGTTCCCCTCTTCAGGAGACCCAGACACTGGAGAAGACAACCTACAGCATGCAGAACATCTGGGAATTCCAAGTTCGCTGCCGAGACCTCTACAGCCAATCCTCACCCTGGAGTGCTTGGAGCCAAACCATCTACCCAAGACGGCGGTCAGGTAATGGAAGCACAGCCCAGGCTGCGGCCCATGCCTAGAATGGCAGGATAATTGGGTGGGAGATGGGGGGTGGTGCCGACATTCAGAATATACAGACTGTGATAAGGCAATCTCTGGACATTTCTGGATAAAATCAGCAAGAGAACCGCAGGGGAAGGGGATGTAAGAGGAGGAAATGTGCGGGAATGTAGGGTACAGTGGATGTTGTCAGGGTATGGGGGGTATGGGGGAATACAGAGTACAACAGTGTAGTGGATGCAGAGTATGGGGGTACAGAGAATATAAGAGGAGTTGGTGGGAGGGATGTGGGGGAAGGGGGTTCAGGGGATGTACACGGAGAGGGTGGGAAGGGTGCGAGGGAAGGGGGTTCAGGGGATGTATGTGGAGAGGGTGGGAGGGGTGCGGGGGAAGGGGGTTCAGGGGATGTATGTGGAGAGGGTGGGAGGGGTGCGGGGGAAGGGGGTTCAGGGGATGTATGCGGAGAGGGTGGGAGGGGTGCGAGGGAAGGGGGTTCAGGGGATGTACGCGGAGAGGGTGGGAAGGGTGCGAGGGAAGGGGGTTCAGGGGATGTACGTGGAGAGGGTGGGAGGGGTGCGGGGGAAGGGGGTTCAGGGGATGTATGTGGAGAGGGTGGGAGGGGTGCGGGGGAAGGGGGTTCAGGGGATGTACGCGGAGAGGGTGGGAGGGGTGCGAGGGAAGGGGGTTCAGGGGATGTACGCGGAGAGGGTGGGAGGGGTGCGAGGGAAGGGGGTTCAGGGGATGTACGCGGAGAGGGTGGGAGGGGTGCGAGGGAAGGGGGTTCAGGGGATGTACGCGGAGAGGGTGGGAGGGGTGCGAGGGAAGGGGGTTCAGGGGATGTACGCGGAGAGGGTGGGAGGGGTGCGAGGGAAGGGAGTTCAGGGGATGTACGCGGAGAGGGTGGGAGGGGTGCGAGGGAAGTGGGTTCAGGGGATGTACGCGGAGAGGGTGGGAAGGGTGCGAGGGAAGGGGGTTCAGGGGATGTACGCGGAGAGGGTGGGAGGGGTGCGAGGGAAGGGGGTTCAGGGGATGTACGCGGAGAGGGTGGGAGGGGTGCGAGGGAAGGGAGTTCAGGGGATGTACGCGGAGAGGGTGGGAGGGGTGCGGGGGAAGGGGGTTCATGAGATGGACGTCGAGAGGGTGGGAGGGGTGTAAGCAGAGAGGGCACAGGGGATGAATGTAGTGGGGGTGCAGGGGATGTAAGAGGAGAGGATGGGGGTTGATGCAATGGGAGGGGGTGTGGGGGGATGTAGAAGGATTGGGGGAAGGGTAAAGGGAATGTAGGGTAAAAACTGTGCAGAGTATGTTAGGGGAAACTACACGCTAGCTGCAATTTTTTTGTTTCTAAAATCACATTAGTCAAGGGGCGGAGCTTCTACAAGTGTTCTCCATCTTTCAGGTATATCTGGGTAAGAATGATATCTATAGAGCGTCTTGAGCACTTCAATTTGCAAAGGTTCATAAATAGGTCCCAGACATAAAAATGTACATGAGATATCGGGTCAGCATGGGATGTAATACACGCCTCTGTCCCCTAGATGGAGATATCGGGTCAGTATGGGATGTAATACACGCCTCTGTCCCCTAGATGGAGATATCGGGTCAGTATAGGATGTAATACACGCCTCTGTCCCCTAGATGGAGATATCGGGTCAGCATGGAATGTAATACACGCCTCTGTCCACTAGATGGAGATATCGGGTCAGCATGGGATGTAATACACGCCTCTGTCCACTAGATGGCGATATCGGGTCAGCATGGGATGTAATACACGCCTCTGTCCACTAGATGGCGATATCGGGTCAGCATGGGATGTAATACACGCCTCTGTCCACTAGGTGGAGATATCGGGTCAGCATAGGATGTAATACACGCCTCTGTCCATCAGGTGGAGATATCGGGTCAACATAGGATGTAATACACGCCTCTGTCCATCAGGTGGAGATATCGGGTCAGTATGGGATGTAATACACGCCTCTGTCCCCTAGATGGAGATATCGGGTCAGCATGGGATGTAATACACGCCTCTGTCCATCAGGTGGAGATATCGGGTCAGCATGGGATGTAATACACGCCTCTGTCCACTAGATGGCGATATCGGGTCAGCATGGGATGTAATACACGCCTCTGTCCCCTAGATGGAGATATCGGGTCAGCATGGAATGTAATACACGCCTCTGTCCACTAGATGGAGATATCGGGTCAGCATAGGATGTAATACACACCTCTATCCATCAGGTGGAGATATCGGGTCAGCATAGGATGTAATACACGCCTCTGTCCATCAGGTGGAGATATCGGGTCAGCATAGGATGTAATACACGCCTCTGTCCATCAGGTGGAGATATCGGGTCAGTATGGGATGTAATACATGCCTCTGTCCCCTAGATGGAGATATCGGGTCAGCATGGGATGTAATACACGCCTCTGTCCATCAGGTGGCAGTATTAGACTGGTGTGGGATGTAGCACCACCTATCTGTTGTTCTCCTCATGAGAACTGATGATTGTTTTCCCCTCCCCCTCCAGGATCCTCCTGATTGGACTTGACCCCGGACACCAACCTGCAGACTGATGACATGATGTATGAGACACGCCTATAATAAATGACCTCCAATCACGTGTGTGCCATGTCATTATTATTATAATTAGCTGTACAAGTCCCACCCACGAGGAGGACGGTTCTGTCTACTTCCTGAATATGTGCAAAAGTTTCCTAGCTCCTCCCCCCAAAGAGGTCTCCCTCCTCCAACCTATAAAATTCCAGGGAAATGCCATAGTGATGGAAAATGATGGAGAAGCCTGAGGATCCCTATACTGGGGCCCTTGAGAGAGCAGAGAAGATATTGGGTTAGTATGGGATGTAATACACGCCTCTGTCCACTAGATGGCGATATCGGGTCAGCATGGGATGTAATACACGCCTCTGTCCCCTAGATGGAGATATCGGGTCAGCATGGAATGTAATACACGCCTCTGTCCACTAGATGGAGATATCGGGTCAGCATAGGATGTAATACACGCCTCTGTCCATCAGGTGGAGATATCGGGTCAGCATGGGATGTAATACACGCCTCTGTCCACTAGATGGAGATATCGGGTCAGCATAGGATGTAATACACGCCTCTGTCCATCAGGTGGAGATATCGGGTCAGCATGGGATGTAATACACGCCTCTGTCCATCAGGTGGAGATATCAGGTCAGTATGGGATGTAATACACGCCTCTGTCCATCAGGTGGAGATATCGGGTCAGTATGGGATGTAATACACGCCTCTGTCCATCAGGTGGAGATATCGGGTCAGTATGGGATGTAATACACGCCTCTGTCCATCAGGTGGAGATATCGGGTCAGTATGGGATGTAATACACGCCTCTGTCCCCTAGATGCAATGGGAGGGGGTGTGGGGGGATGTAGAAGGATTGGGGGAAGGGTAAAGGGAATGTAGGGTAAAAACTGTGCAGAGTATGTTAGGGGAAACTACACGCTAGCTGCAGTTTTTTTGTTTCTAAAATCACATTAGTCAAGGGGCGGAGCTTCTACAAGTGTTCTCCATCTTTCAGGTATATCTGGGTAAGAATGATATCTATAGAGCGTCTTGAGCACTTCAATTTGCAAAGGTTCATAAATAGGTCCCAGACATAAAAATGTACATGAGATATCGGGTCAGCATGGGATGTAATACACGCCTCTGTCCACTAGATGGCGATATCGGGTCAGCATGGGATGTAATACACGCCTCTGTCCCCTAGATGGAGATATCGGGTCAGCATGGAATGTAATACACGCCTCTGTCCACTAGATGGAGATATCGGGTCAGCATAGGATGTAATACACGCCTCTGTCCATCAGGTGGAGATATCGGGTCAGCATGGGATGTAATACACGCCTCTGTCCACTAGATGGCGATATCGGGTCAGCATGGGATGTAATACACGCCTCTGTCCCCTAGATGGAGATATCGGGTCAGCATGGAATGTAATACACGCCTCTGTCCACTAGATGGAGATATCGGGTCAGCATAGGATGTAATACACACCTCTGTCCATCAGGTGGAGATATCGGGTCAGCATAGGATGTAATACACGCCTCTGTCCATCAGGTGGAGATATCGGGTCAGTATGGGATGTAATACACGCCTCTGTCCATCAGGTGGAGATATCGGGTCAGTATGGGATGTAATACACGCCTCTGTCCCCTAGATGGAGATATCGGGTCAGCATGGGATGTAATACACGCCTCTGTCCACTAGATGGAGATATCGGGTCAGCATGGGATGTAATACACGCCTCTGTCCACTAGGTGGAGATATCGGGTCAGCATAGGATGTAATACACGCCTCTGTCCATCAGGTGGAGATATCGGGTCAGCATAGGATGTAATACACGCCTCTGTCCATCAGGTGGAGATATCGGGTCAGTATGGGATGTAATACATGCCTCTGTCCCCTAGATGGAGATATCGGGTCAGCATGGGATGTAATACACGCCTCTGTCCATCAGGTGGCAGTATTAGACTGGTGTGGGATGTAGCACCACCTATCTGTTGTTCTCCTCATGAGAACTGATGATTGTTTTCCCCTCCCCCTCCAGGATCCTCCTGATTGGACTTGACCCCGGACACCAACCTGCAGACTGATGACATGATGTATGAGACACGCCTATAATAAATGACCTCCAATCACGTGTGTGCCATGTCATTATTATTATAATTAGCTGTACAAGTCCCACCCACGAGGAGGACGGTTCTGTCTACTTCCTGAATATGTGCAAAAGTTTCCTAGCTCCTCCCCCCAAAGAGGTCTCCCTCCTCCAACCTATAAAATTCCAGGGAAATGCCATAGTGATGGAAAATGATGGAGAAGCCTGAGGATCCCTATACTGGGGCCCTTGAGAGAGCAGAGAAGATATTGGGTTAGTATGGGATGTAATACACGCCTCTGTCCACTAGATGGCGATATCGGGTCAGCATGGGATGTAATACACGCCTCTGTCCATCAGGTGGAGATATCGGGTCAGCATGGGATGTAATACACGCCTCTGTCCACTAGATGGCGATATCGGGTCAGTATGGGATGTAATACACGCCTCTGTCCCCTAGATGGAGATATCGGGTCAGCATAGGATGTAATACACGCCTCTGTCCATCAGGTGGAGATATCGGGTCAGCATGGGATGTAATACACGCCTCTGTCCATCAGGTGGAGATATCGGGTCAGTATGGGATGTAATACACGCCTCTGTCCATCAGGTGGAGATATCGGGTCAGTATGGGATGTAATACACGCCTCTGTCCCCTAGATGCAATGGGAGGGGGTGTGGGGGGATGTAGAAGGATTGGGGGAAGGGTAAAGGGAATGTAGGGTAAAAACTGTGCAGAGTATGTTAGGGGAAACTACACGCTAGCTGCAGTTTTTTTGTTTCTAAAATCACATTAGTCAAGGGGCGGAGCTTCTACAAGTGTTCTCCATCTTTCAGGTATATCTGGGTAAGAATGATATCTATAGAGGGTCTTGAGCACTTCAAATTGCAAAGGTTCATAAATAGGTCCCAGACATAAAAATGTACATGAGATATCGGGTCAGCATGGGATGTAATACACGCCTCTGTCCCCTAGATGGAGATATCGGGTCAGTATGGGATGTAATACACGCCTCTGTCCCCTAGATGGCGATATCGGGTCAGCATGGGATGTAATACACGCCTCTGTCCCCTAGATGGCGATATCGGGTCAGTATGGGATGTAATACACGCCTCTGTCCATCAGGTGGAGATATCGGGTCAGTATGGGATGTAATACACGCCTCTGTCCCCTAGATGGCGATATCGGGTCAGCATGGGATGTAATACACGCCTCTGTCCACTAGATGGCGATATCGGGTCAGCATGGGATGTAATACACGCCTCTGTCCCCTAGATGGAGATATCGGGTCAGCATGGAATGTAATACACGCCTCTGTCCACTAGATGGAGATATCGGGTCAGCATAGGATGTAATACACGCCTCTGTCCATCAGGTGGAGATATCGGGTCAGCATAGGATGTAATACACGCCTCTGTCCATCAGGTGGAGATATCGGGTCAGTATGGGATGTAATACACGCCTCTGTCCATCAGGTGGAGATATCGGGTCAGTATGGGATGTAATACACGCCTCTGTCCCCTAGATGGAGATATCGGGTCAGCATGGGATGTAATACACGCCTCTGTCCATCAGGTGGAGATATCGGGTCAGTATGGGATGTAATACACGCCTCTGTCCCCTAGATGGAGATATCGGGTCAGCATGGGATGTAATACACGCCTCTGTCCATCAGGTGGAGATATCGGGTCAGTATGGGATGTAATACACGCCTCTGTCCCCTAGATGGAGATATCGGGTCAGTATGGGATGTAATACACGCCTCTGTCCACTAGATGGAGATATCGGGTCAGTATGGGATGTAATTCACAGCGCCTCCCTCTGGATGTGGTGGGAATAGTCTCTGTCCCTCTGTAGATGAGTCTCCTCCTGTTATCGGCACAGCGCCCCCCTCTGGACGTGGTGGGAATAGTCTCTGTCCCTCTGTAGATGAGTCTCCTCCTGTTATCGGCACAGCGCCCCCCTCTGGACGTGGTGGGAATAGTCTCTGTCCCTCTGTAGATGAGTCTCCTCCTGTGATCGGCACAGCGCCCCCCTCTGGACGTGGTGGGAATAGTTTGTGTCCCTCTGTAGAGGAGTCTCCTCCTGTTATCGGCACAGCGCCCCCCTCTGGACGTGGTGGGAATAGTCTCTGTCCCTCTGTAGATGAGTCTCCTCCTGTTATCCGCACAGCGCCCCCCTCTGGACGTGGTGGGAATAGTCTCTGTCCCCCTGTAGATGAGTCTCTCCCTGTTCACGGCACAGCGCCCCCCTCTGGACGTGGTGGGAATAGTTTGTGTCCCTCTGTAGATGAGGCTCCTCCTGTGATCGGCACAGCGCCCCCCTCTGGACGTGGTGGGAATAGTCTCTGTCCCCCTGTAGATGAGTCTCTCCCCCGGGCTCCTGGTCTGGGAGGATCAATCATGAGATGAGCTACGTGTTGATTTTTGAAGAAAACTCTCCTCTCCATCAGTCATATTAATCCTCTTTGAATGGTTTCCAGATTGTTTGCTCTGCGGAGTGGGATGCGGCTTGGCTGAGCTCCACCATTAATCTGCACATTATTGACTGCGGAGGGAGAAATCTCACAGACCCAAATCATAGAACTTTCCTTCGAGAATCTCAGGGACAATGATGACACATCTATTTACAGCCAGTCAATGTCCTCCCTCATTCCACGACCCCCAATCCTCCCTCCACGACCCCCCAATCCTCCCTCCACGACCTCCAATCCTCCCTCCACGACCCCCCAATCCTCCATCTACAACCCCCAATCCTCCCTCCATGACCCCCAATCCTCCCTCCCAATCCCCCCTCCACGACCTCCCAATCCTCCATCTATGACCCCCAATCCTCCCTCCACGACCCCCCAATCCTCCCTCCATGACCCCAAATCCTCCCTCCCAATCCCCCCTCCACGACCTCCCAATCCTCCATCTATGACCTCCAATCCTCCCTCCCAATCCTCCCTCCCAATCCCCCCTCCACGACCTCCCAATCCCCCCTCCACAACCTCCCAATCCTCCCTCCACGACCCCCCAATCCTCCCTCTACGACCCCCAATCCTCCCTCCATGACCTCCCAATCCTCCATCCATGACCCCCAATCCTCCCTCCCAATCCCCCCTCCACGACCTCCCAATCCCCCCTCCACGACCTCCCAATCCCCCCTCCACGACCTCCCAATCCTTCATCTATGACCCCCAATCCTCCCTCCCAATCCCCCCTCCACGACCTCCCAATCCTCCATCTATGACCCCCCAATCCTCCCTCCATGACCCCCAATCCTCCCTCCCAATCCCCCCTCCACGACCTCCCAATCCTCCATCTATGACCCCCAATCCTCCCTCCATGACCCCAAATCCTCCCTCCCAATCCCCCCTCCACGACCTCCCAATCCTCCATCTATGACCTCCAATCCTCCCTCCATGACCCCCCAATCCTCCCTCCCAATCCCCCCTCCACGACCCCCCCAATCCTCCCTCCCAATCCCCCCTCCACGACCCCCCAATCCTCCCTCTACGACCCCCAATCCTCCCTCCATGACCTCCCAATCCTCCATCCATGACCCCCAATCCTCCCTCCCAATCCCCCCTCCACGACCTCCCAATCCCCCCTCCATGACCTCCCAATCCCCCCTCCACGACCTCCCAATCCTTCATCTATGACCCCCAATCCTCCCTCCATGACCCCCAATCCTCCCTCCCAATCCCCCCTCCACGACCTCCCAATCCTCCCTCCATGACCCCCAATCCTCCTTCCATGACCCCCCAATCCTCCCTCCATGACCCCCAATCCTCCCTCCCAATCCCCCCTCCACGACCTCCCAATCCTCCATCTATGACCCCCAATCTTCCCTCCATGACCCCCAATCCTCCCTCCCAATCCCCCCTCCACGACCTCCCAATCCTCCCTCCCAATCCCCCCTCCACGACCTCCCAATCCTCCATCTATGACCCCCAATCCTCCCTCCATGACCCCCCAATCCTCCCTCCATGACCCCCAATACGAACTCCCAATCCCCCCTCCACGACCTCCCAATCCCCCCTCCACGACCCCCAATCCTCCCTCCACGACCCCCAATCCTCCCTCCATGACCTCCCAATCCTCCATCTATGACCCCCAATCCTCCATGACCCCCAGCTATCCATCTCCCCAGAAGTCAACCTTCTCTGGTATGTTTAGGGTTAACCTGGGTCAGCAAATCTCCCTGATTGGTCCGAAGCGGACATGACAGAACAAGGTTGATCTCTCACTGGCTGTCTTGCTCATCTGCTGGCTTCAATAGTTAATTAAACCTGGAACAAGACCCGCGGCACATCTGAAAATGCCACCTGCTTGGCCGGCGCGTAGATCTTCTGACATTCTTATTGATCAAACTGGAAGAATCATGTCGGAATGAAAAGGCTCCAGCTCTGCTTAAGGACCACAAAGGTGGCATTTCTGGAAGGTTGATGGGAATAACAGGGGTGGGTGTCCTATATGAGCCTCTAGTGGTGGATGTGAGGTTCTAGGTGATGATCTCCATGTTGGGCTTGGTGATGGGCTTGGTGCAAGTGTTGGTGTTGATCTCCATAATGGTTTGGAACTGGTCATGTTGCTGATATTAATGCTGATTGTTTTGCTGATCTCATTAATGGCTTGGCATTGGTCTTGGTGCCGGTCCTGGTGCTGGTTTCATTGCTGGCCTTGGTTCTGTTCTTGGTGATGGTCTTGGTTGCTGTTATCAGTGTTGGTCTTGGTGCTGATTTCAGTGTTGAACTTGATGCTGAGCTCAGTAATGGTTTGGTATTGGTCTTGGCGCTGGTCTCAAGGCTGATCTTTATGAAGGTCTTGGTGTTGACCACATTAATGGATTGGCACTGGCCTTGGTGCTGGTTTTAATCCTGGCCTTGGTTTTGTTCTTGGTGATGGTCTTGGTTGCTGTTATCAATGTTGGTCTTGGTACTGGTCTCAATGCTGATCTTGATGATGACCTTTGTGCTGATGTTGATGTTTTTCTTGCTGCTGCTCCTGGAGCTGATCTTGGTGATGTCCTTAGTGACGGTCTTGGTGATGGTCACAGGACTAAATTCAGGTGTTGGTTTTGGTATGCTTATTAGTGCTGGTTTTGCTTTTGGTCTCATTGCTGGTCTTGATTTTGTTATTGTAGCTCATAACAGTGCTGGTCTCAGTGCCGATCTTGAGGATGGTCTTGGTGCTCATCTCTGTGCTGATGTTGGTGCTGGTCTGGGAGCTGATCTTGGTGATGACCTACCTGATGGTCTTTGTGCTGGGCTAGGGGCAGAACTCAGATGTTGGTCTTGGTGCTGTTATCAGTATTGGTTTTGGTGCTGATCTTGATGGACTTGGTGCTAGTCTCTGTGCTGATGTTGGTCTTGGTACTGATCTCTGTAATGGGTTGGCGGTGGTCTTAGTGCTGATGTAGTTATGATCTTGGTGGTGGTCTCAATACTGTTCTTGATTTAGTTTTTGGTGACTATGTTTTAGCTCTTAACAGTGCTGATTTTGGTGCTGGCTTCAATGATGGTTTTGGTACTGGTCTCTGTGCTGCTGTTTGGTGTTGGTCGTTGTACTGGTCTAGGACTGATCTTGATGATGACTTTTGTGATGGTCTTTGTGGTGGGCTAAGGGCTGCACACAGATGTTGCTCTTGGTGCTGGTCACAGAGCTGATATTGGTGACGGACTTGGTGCTGGTCTCAGGGATGAGCTCGGTGTTGGTCTTGGTGATGGTCTGTATACTGATGTTGGTATTGGTCTTGGTGCTGTTCTCAGGGATGAGCTTGGTCTTGGTGCTGATTTTGCTGGTGGTCTTGGTGATGGTCTGTATGCTGATGTTGGTATTGGTCTTGGTGCTGGTCTGTATGCTGATGTTGGTATTGGTCTTGGTGCTGGTCTCAGGGATGAGCTCGGTGTTGGTCTTGGTGCTGATTTTGCTGGTGGTCTTGGTGATGGTCTGTATGCTGATGTTGGTATTGGTCTTGCTGCTGGTCTCAGGGATGAGCTCGGTGTTGGTCTTGGTGCTGATTTTGCTGGTGGTCTTGGTGATGGTCTGTATGCTGATGTTGGTATTGGTCTTGGTGCTGGTCTCAGGGATGAGCTTGGTCTCGGTGCTGATTTTGCTGGTGGTCTGTATGCTGATGTTGGTATTGGTCTTTGTCCTGGTCTGGGAGATGATCTCTGTGATGGTCATGGTGCTGCTCTCATGGAAGGAGACTGAGCATGGTGTAGTAGATGAACTGTGATTGGTCACTTTCCAATGTCTCTACATTTACACATCATGATTCCATATATGGTGAAATTAGTTTTCACATCTTTTTTGGCATGTTTTTGCACGCATCTTTTTTTTCAACTAAATTTTTTTTTTCGTTCCTGGAACCTAGATGCTGAAAGGAACACGTGATCTAGTGTAAGTTACATTACCATCTCAAGGTTTGTAGGGTGTGCAGTGTTCCTGGCTGCAGTGCTGGGACCAACCATAGTAAGGAAGATCTGTCTATTAGCACTCATCTAGAAGCACTTCAGAAAGTGTACTGGACCGGTCAGTCCCTAAGCTCTGGACTAGCGGTGGAAGTCCTAGTATGCTTTGATCCAGCCGTTAAAGTCCTAGTAAGCGTTGGGCCAGGGACTGAAATCACAGTAAGTCTAAGAACAGTGGTTGAAGTCCTACAGCAGTGAACTCAAGACCAGCAGCTGAAGTAGTAATAAGCTCCAGATCAGCATTTGAGGTCCTAGTAAACTCCAGACCAGCAGTAAAAGTACTAATATGCTCCAGATTAGTTGTTAAAGTCCTCATAAGATCTAGACTATCGGTTAAAGTTCTAGTAAGCTCGAGGACAGCAGTGGAAGTCCTTGTAAGCTCCAGACCAGAGGTCAAAGTCCCGGTAGACTCCAGACTAGTGGTTGAAGTCCTAGTAATCTCAAGACCACCAGTCAAAATCCTAATAAGCTCCAGAATAGTCGCTGAAGCCCTAGTAGGCTCCAGACCAGCAGCAGAAATACTAGGAAGCTCCACACCAGCAGTCAAATTATAACAAGTTCTGGACTAGTCGCTGAAGTAAGTAAGCTCCAGACCAAAGGTGAAGGTCCTAGTAAGCTCTGGACTAGTGGTTGAGGTCCTAGTAGGTTCCAGAGCAGCAGTTGAAGTCTTAGTAATTTTCATACCAGCAGCTGAAGTCTTCGTAAGCTCTAGATCAATGTTCGAGGTCCTAGTAAGCTCCAGACTAGTGGTTGAAGTCCTAGTAATCTCAGGACCAGCAGCCAAAATCCTAATAAGCTCCAGACTAGTGGTTGAAGTCCTAGCAAGCTCCGGAGCAGAATCTGAAGTCTTAGTAAGGTCCAGACCGTAAAGGTCCTAGTAAGCTCCAGACCAGTTAAAGTCCTGATAAGCTCTGGACTAGTGATCAAAGTCCTAATACGATCTGGTCCAATGCTTAAAGTCCCAGTAAGCTGTGGCCCAACAGCTGAAGTCCTTGTAAGACTAGAAGTCAATGACCTTGTAAGCTCCAGACTAATGGGTGAAGTTCTACAAGATCTGCAGCAGCATTTGAAGTGTAGGGTGCAGGTGAGCCGCCATCTGTAGACCCCAAGGCGTCAGGTTTGTATATATATATATACACTGTGTATGTGATTCGGAGGTCGGGTTGGAGGACTATGAGCATCTACAACCCTCTACAATGCTACCTTCATATTGAGGCTCATTCTGGGTGAAGTTCTGCTTGCTGCAGGTTCTTCACCTTTTACTCACCAGTCCTGCTGCGCTACGCCACCGCCTATGTTGGATGTCCAGCCCTCACACACAGTCCCAAGAAAAATAGGTTGGTGGCCATTGCTGACCATTTCTGAAAATGCGAATTGCCTGGCTGTGCTTGGCTTCGGTGATAATCCAAGGGTGGTCCCAGCAACATCTTCTTCATTCTGGATTGAAGCCAGAGGATTGGCATGACAAGAGGTTTGTGGGGTTTCCTTTCCTGGCAGTGATGGGGTTAAAGCAGGCGGATGGCCTCTGCTCACACGCTGAGGATTTGGCTGATTCGGCAGACGTGATTGATGAGCCACAGATGTGGAGATGTTGCCCATTTCTCACCGTTGTCCTCCCTCCTCCCCCACACACAAATGAATTGCTCCGTCCAGCTCCCAGATCTTCTGTAAATCCCAAATCGGTAAAAACATCAAATCCATCCACGTACTCCACGCACAGCCAGACGACTGCTACCTGGTATAAGGAGAGCTGGGGCCCCTGGTTGTGTCGTATGGTGGATAGACAGCTGTGGCCCCTGGTTGTGTCCTATGGTGGATGGAAATTTGTGGCCCCTGGTTGTGTCCTATGGTGGATGGACAGTCGTGGCCCCTGGTTGTCTCCTTTCGTGGATGGACAGTCGTGGTCCCTGATTGTGTCCTATGGTGGATGGACAGTCGTGTCCCCTGGTTGTGTCCTATGGTGGACAGTCATGTCCCCTGGTTGTGTCCTATGGTGGATGGACAGTCGTGGCCCCTGGTTGTGTCATATGGTGGATGGACAGTTGTGGCCCCTGGTTGTGTCATATGGTGGATGGACAGTTGTGGCCCCATCAGTGTCATATGGTGGACAGTTGTGGCCCCTGGTTGTGTCCTATGGTGGATGGATAGTTGTGGTCCCTGGTTGTGTCCTATGGTGGATGGATAGTTGTGGTCCTGGTTGTGTACTATGGTGGATGGACAGTTGTGGCCCCATCAGTGTCATATGGTGGATATACAGTTGTGGCCCCTGGTTGTGTCCTATGGTGGATGGACAGTTGTGGCCCCTTGTTGTGTCCTATGGTGGATGGACTGTTGTGGCCCCTGGTTGTGTCCTATGGTAGATGGACAGTTGTGGCCCGTGGTTGTGTCCTATTGTGGATGGACAGTTGTGGCCCCTGGTTGTGTCCTATAGTGGATGGACAGTTGTGGCCCCTGGTTGTGTCCTATAGTGGATGGACAGTTGTGGCCCCTGGTTGTGTCCTATTGTGGATGGACAGTTGTGGCCCCTGGTTGTGTCATATGGTGGATGGAGATTTGTGACCCCGTCAGTGTCATATCGTGGACAGTTGTGGCCCCTGGTTGTGTCCTATGGTAGATGAACAGTTGTGGTCCCTGGTTGTGTCCTATGGTAGATGGACAGTTGTGGCCCCGTCAGTGTCATATGGTGGACAGTTGTGGCCCCTGGTTGTGTCCTATGGTGGATGGACAGTTGTGGTCCCTGGTTGTGTCCTATGGTGGATGGACAGTTGTGGTCCTGTCAGTGTCATATGGTGGACAGTTGTGGCCCTGGTTGTGTCCTATGGTGGATGGACAGTTGTGGCCCCATCAGTTTCATATGGTGGATGGACAGTTGTGGCTCCTGGTTGTGTCCTATGGTAGATGGACAGTTGTGGCCCATGGTTGTGTCCTATGGTAGATGGACAGTTGTGGCCCCTGGTTGTGTCCTATGGTGGATGGACAGTTGTGGCCCCTGGTTGTGTCCTATGGTAGATGGACAGTTGTGGCCCCTGGTTGTGTCCTATGGTAGATGGACAGTTGTGGCCCCTGGTTGTGTCCTATGGTAGATGGACAGTTGTGGCCCCTGGTTGTGTCCTATGGTAGATGGACAGTTGTGGCCCCTGGTTGTGTCCTATGGTAGATGGACAGTTGTGGTCCTATGGTGGATGGACAGTTGTGGCCCCTGGTTGTGTCTTATGGTAGATGGACAGTTGTGGCCCTGGTTGTGTCCTATGGTGGATGGACAGTTGTGGCCCCTGGTTGTGTCCTATGGTGGATGGACAGTTGTGGCCCCGTCAGTGTCATATGGTGGACAGTTGTAGCCCCTGGTTGTGTCCTATGGTGGATGGACAGTTGTGGCTCTTTGTTGTGTCCTATTGTGGATGGATAGTTGTGGCCCCTGGTTGTGTCCTATGGTGGATGGATAGTTGTGGCCCCTGGTTGTGTCCTATGGTGGATGGATAGTTGTGGCCCCTGGTTGTGTCCTATGGTGGATGGACAGTTGTGGCCCCTGGTTGTGTCCTATGGTGGATGGACAGTTGTGGCCCCTGGTTGTCATTCATTGGACAGGAAGTGGTGAAGATAGATGCCCAGTTGTGGTCCCTGGTTGTGTCCTATGGTGGGCAGACCGTTGTCACCCTGGAACAGGAAGTGCCTGAAGAAGGCCCTCCATGGTGGGATCAGCTGGGATATACTGAGAGGAGGTGATTGGAGGTTGGGCTGATATGGAGGGAACTTCCTGTCTGTACCCTCCAGTTACCTGCAATGACCCCGGAGGGGGCGGGGCCTGTCCCTACACCTGTACTGGTGGGTGCCCTGCATGGGGCTATAGGCCAGACCACCGCTGTCAGCCATGATGGAAGGTTCTGGGTCATTTCCAGGAAAATCCATATTTCACCTGAGGTGACCCTGGAGGAGTTTGTTTCCAGCCGGAGTATTGGAGGAAGGGAGCTCAGACAGTTCCTATTTCATGTCTGGCTATACAGTGTAGACCTACTTGAACCCGGACATTAGAGGCCCTCCTGCTCCACGGAGCAGACCCAACCAGAAGAACCCACGGAGCAGACCCAACCAGCAGAACCCACGGAGCAGACCCCACGGAGCAGACCCAACCAGCAGAACCCACGGAGCAGACCCAACCAGCAGAACCCACGGAGCAGACCCCACGGAGCAGACCCAACCAGCAGAACCCACGGAGCAGACCCCACGGAGCAGACCCAACCAGCAGAACCCACGGAGCAGACCCCACGGAGCAGACCCAACCAGCAGAACCCACGGAGCAGACCCAACCAGCAGAACCCACGGAGCAGACCCCACGGAGCAGACCCAACCAGCAGAACCCACGGAGCAGACCCAACCAGCAGAACCCACGGAGCAGACCCAACCAGCAGAACCCACGGAGCAGACCCCACGGAGCAGACCCAACCAGCAGAACCCACGGAGCAGACCCCACGGAGCAGACCCAACCAGCAGACCCGACTAGCAGAACCCACGGAGCAGACCCGACTAGCAGAACCCACGGAGCAGACCCAACTAGCAGAACCCACGGAGCAGACCCGACTAGCAGACCCCACGGAACAGACCCGACTAGCAGAACCCACGGAGCAGACCCGACTAGCAGAACCCACGGAGCAGACCCAACTAGCAGAACCCACGGAGCAGACCCAACTAGCAGAACCCACGGAGCAGACCAGACCAGCAGAACCCACGGAGCAGACCCGACCAGCAGAACCCACGGAGCAGACCCGACTAGCAGAACCCACGGAGCAGACCAGACCAGCAGAAACCACGGAGCAGACCCGACCAGCAGAAACCACGGAGCAGACCCGACCAGCAGAAACCACGGAGCAGACCCGACTAGCAGAAACCACGGAGCAGACCCGACTAGCAGAACCCACGGAGCAGATCAGACTAGCAGAAACCCCGAAGCAGACCCGACTAGCAGAACCCACGGAGCAGATCAGACCAGCAGAACCCACGGAGCAGACCAGACCAGCAGAACCCACGGAGCAGACCAGACCAGCAGAACCCACGGAGCAGACCAGACCAGCAGAACCCACGGAGCAGACCAGACCAGCAGAACCCACGGAGCAGACCAGACCAGCAGAACCCACGGAGCAGACCCGACCAGCAGAACCCACGGAGCAGACCCGACTAGCAGAACCCACGGAGCAGACCCGACTAGCAGAACCCACGAAGCAGACCCGACTAGCAGAACCCACGAAGCAGACCCGACTAGCAGAACCCACGGAGCAGACCCGACTAGCAGAACCCACGGAGCAGACCCGACTAGCAGAACCCACGGAGCAGACCCGACTAGCAGAACCCACGGAGCAGACCCGACTAGCAGAACCCACGGAGCAGACCCGACCAGCAGAACCCACGGAGCAGACCCGACCAGCAGAACCCACGGAGCAGACCCGACCAGCAGAACCCACGGAGCAGACCCGACCAGCAGAACCCACGGAGCAGACCCGACCAGCAGAACCCACGGAGCAGAGCAGACCAGACCAGCAGAAACCACGGAGCAGACCCGACTAGCAGAACCCACGGAGCAGATCAGACCAGCAGAACCCACGGAGCAGACCAGACTAGCAGAAACCACGGAGCAGACCCGACCAGCAGAACCCACGGAGCAGACCCGACCAGCAGAAACCACGGAGCAGACCCGACCAGCAGAACCCACGGAGCAGATCAGACCAGCAGAAACCACGGAGCAGACCCGACTAGCAGAACCCACGGAGCAGATCAGACCAGCAGAACCCACGGAGCAGACCAGACCAGCAGAAACCACGGAGCAGACCCGACCAGCAGAAACCACGGAGCAGACCCGACCAGCAGAAACCACGGAGCAGACCCGACCAGCAGAAACCACGGAGCAGATCAGACTAGCAGAAACCCCGGAGCAGACCCAACTAGCAGAGACCACGGAGCAGATCAGACCAGCAGAAACCACGGAGCAGATCAGACCAGCAGAACCCACGGAGCAGATCAGACCAGCAGAACCCACGGAGCAGACCAGACCAGCAGAACCCACGGAGCAGACCAGACCAGCAGAACCCACGGAGCAGACCCGACCAGCAGAACCCACGGAGCAGACCAGACCAGCAGAACCCACGGAGCAGACCCGACCAGCAGAACCCACGGAGCAGATCAGACCAGCAGAAACCCCGGAGCAGACCCGACTAGCAGAACCCACGGAGCAGACCCAACTACCATAACCAACAGAGCAGCACCCACGGAGCAGACCCAAATAGCAGAACCCACGGAGAAGACCCAAATAGCAGAAACCATGGAGAAGACCCAACTACCAGAACCCACGGAGCAGACCCGACTAGCAGAACCGACTAGCAGACCCCACAGAGGAGACCCGACTAGCAGAACCGACTAGCAGAGCCCACGGAGCAGAACCGACTAGCAGAACCCACAAAGGAGAACCCTCGGGATTGCAGAGCCGTTCCCGACCCTCGGGGTGGCAGAGCCGTTCCCGACCCTCGGGTTGGCAGAGCCGTTCCCGACCCTCGGGTTGGCAGAGCCGTTCCCGACCCTCGGGATTGCAGAGCCGTTCCCAACCCTCGGGAGGGCAGAGCCGTTCCCGACCCTCAGGATGGCAGAGCCGTTCCTGACCCTCGGGATTGCAGAGCCACCTACAGAGCTCTCCTCATTCCAGGAGCAGCTGCTGGAAGATCTCATCATTCCTCCCACACCGCCCTTCCAGCATGACGGCCCCCACCTGACATCACTCATCGCTAATCACCTGCTGCCCTCTCACCCCGCCACAGCTACTGTGTGCATCACTCCACCCCAACATACATGTGTAATAATGATGGCGTGTGACTGCGGGGGAGGGGGCATTAGAGTGTCAGCTCCTCTGGTACAGAGACTGATGGGACTGCGGGGGAGGGGGCATTAGAGTGTCAGCTCCTCTGGTACAGAGACTGATGGGACTGCGGGGGAGGGGGCATTAGAGTGTTAGCTCCTCTGGTACAGAGACTGATGGGACTGCGGGGGAGGGGACATTAGAGTGTAAGCTCCTCTGTACAGAGACTGATGTGACTGTGGGGGAGGGGGGACATTAGAGCGTAAGCTCCTCTGTACAGAGACTGATGGGACTGTAGGGGAGGGGACATTAGAGTGTAAATTTTTTGTTTATTAAAATCTTGCAAACAAAAAACATCATAAAAATCATATTTACATATATACAGAATAAAAATATGTATTTTTAAACAAAACCAGCTTACTGCAGCAAAATAACAAATCCTGACCGTCACCTAAACCCCCCCTCAGGCTAAGAAACGATTAAACATTCACCCCATACATTCATCCCACACATTCATCCCACACATTCATCCCATACATCGATCCCACACATTGATCCCACACATTCATCCCATACATTGATCCCACACATTCATCCCATACATCGATCCCATGCATGCAGCCTTTCTTCAAAAATCTGATGTTACAAAATCTAGGGGACGTGAAAGGACAGAAAGAGAAGCCACGCCCCCAGAGACTGACAGACAGCAGCTACAGGGACCTGACATTCCTCCACGCCTTTGTCCAGGCTCCCGGCCGCCATCTGTCCTTCTCAAGACCCCGAATCTTCCCAACCTCACCCAGAATGTTGTTCACCACCACCTCGACAGGAAGGACTTTTTTGCGAATGGAAACCTGACACCGTGCATTCCACGTGTGGTAACGGACTACTATGCTAACTAGAAAAAGTGTCTCAAAATCAAAATCCCGGTGAGTCTGAAAGGCACCGTAAGACCACTCCGCGTAACTCAAGCGGGAAAGGAAAGGGATCCCCAGAGCCCCACCCACCCGCTTGTAGACTTCTATATTGAAGGGGCACTGAAGCAAGAAATGGTCCATCGTCTCCTCCACCCCACCGCACTCCACTCTTGGACAACCACGGTTCTCCGCAGAGCGATGCTTCAGGTTGCCCTTCACATAGAGTCTGCCATGGAACGAGAGCCAGGCCAAATCCCGAAACTTTAAAGGGATTCTCTCCAGATTCATCAAACGCAGACCCTCCCTCATAACCGGGCCTGGGCAATCCGTCCCTCATAACCGGGCCTGGGCAATCCGTCCCTCATAACCGGGCCTGGGCAATCCCTCAAGGCCAATGGCTCACTAAAGGCAGATTCAACAACCCTCCTCTCCAGGGCCTTCCTAGGAAGAGATTTAATTTCCTCCGCCGTCACTCGCCATTGCCGAAGCATTTTCAGACACGGGGCAACATAAGCCGGGAGCTTACCATGTTGGACCCTCAGGCTTTTCACTGGCCCACCATTCTCCCAGCTCCGTAGAAAAGGCCTAAACCAGGACTGAAAAATACCAACCCACCCAGGCGGTTCCTCTGCCAGCATGCTACCAAAATTATGTTTCAAAAACATCAGAGAAAAGAAAACCACCGGGTTGACCATACCTAGGCCACCCATCCGCCTGGGAAGGTAGGTTACAGACCTCTTAATGAGGTTCAGTTTGTGCCCCCATAACAGCTGGAAGAAACAACTGTAGATCCTCGCATAGAGAGACACTGGCAAAACACAGACAAAGCTGACATACAGAAATACCGGGATCAGGTAAGTTTTAATCAGGTCAATCCTTTCCCTGTAAGAGAGTTTCCAATCCTTCCAGCTGGCCACCTTGGCATCGGCATCTTGTAGCCTGCTTACCCAATGTGCCGTAATCACCGGGACCAAATCTGATGCCTAATACTTTAATTTCCTGCTGGGGCTCTGGGAAGGCGTCCGGAAGGGTAAAGCCTTCGCCTTCCTCTCCCATCCAGAAAACCTCCCTCTTATCCTGATTGATCTTTGAGCCAGATGCCTCAGCATACTGTTCCATCACCGAGACCACCTCCTCTGCCTCCTGCCTCAGCATGCTGTTCCATCACCAAGACCACCTCCTCTGCCTCCTGCCTCAGCATACTGTTCCATCACCGAGACCACCTCCTCCGCCTCCTGCCTCAGCATACTGTTCCATCACCGAGACCACCTCCTCCGCCTCCTGCCTCAGCATACTGTTCCATCACCGAGACCACCTCCTCCTCCTCCTGCCTCAGCATACTGTTCCATCACCGAGACCACCTCCTCCACCTCAGCATACTGTTCCATCACCGAGACCACCTCCTCCGCCTCCTGCGTCCCGGAGATGAAAACAGACACGTCATCAGCATAGGCCACGACCCTCAGAGGGGGCTCCCCAGGAATGCCCAAAGGAACTCCACACAACGGTCCGCTCTCTAACCTCCGAATGAAGGGATCGATTACAAACGCATATAGCAGAGGACTCAAAGGACACCCCTGACGCACACCTGAGCCAACCTCAAAGGGTCGTCCAATCCAACCATTCACAAGCATGAAGCTTTCAGCCCCTCTGTATAAGGTCTTTAGCCAATCGATAAAGCCCCCCTCCAGGCCATACTTGCCAAGAAGCAGCCATAGGTACTCATGATTGACTCGATCAAAAGCTTTGGCCTGATCCAATGCCAGCAGGAACTTTCCCCAGCCTGCAGCCCTGCACCGCTCCAGGGCCTCCCGGACAGCTAACACCGCTGAAAAAGTGCTTCTTCCCTGAACCGAACAGTGCTGATGGCGAGAAAGTAAATTGCCCGCAACAGACGATAAACGCCAGAAAATAATTTTTGCCAATATCTTCCTATCAACATTGAGAAGGCTAATGGGCCGCCAATTCTCAATTCTCGAGGAATCCTTACCCTTTGACAGAAGAATCACTGCAGATTGTCGCATGGAGGGAGAGAGCGAACCCTCTCTCAGACAGCCATTAAACACCTCCACCAAATATGGGGCCAGAGTCACCTTAAAGTGCTTATAAATCTCGGCTGTCAATCCGTCTGGCCCAGGCGACTTCTTCATGGCAAGCTGATCAATAGCTTTCACCACCTCATCTGCCGTGATGTCCTCTGTCAAACTCACAAGAGAACTGCCATTTCCCAATCCTGGAGTAGAGTCCAGAAAACCCATCATGCTCGCCCGATCGAGGTCCCTCCTACCCAGGAGGTCAGCATAATATGACCTGGAGGTTTCCAGGATCCCTGACTTGGACTTTGTCAGGGAACCCGTACTGTCAACCAGGCCTACAACTGACTTAACTGCTCTACCTTGTTTGCAGTTCTGGTAAGGGTCGGGTGAGTGATATTTCCCATAATCCCTTTCCAGAACCAAAGAGGCATGCCTGTCATATTGACACTGCCTGAGCAAGAGTTTGACCTCAGAGATCGCTTCTGGATCCCCATTATTCGAGACAAGCCGATCGAGCTTCCTCCGCAGACGCTGGTAGGTGACATACTTATCAAGCTGTTTATTCCTTCCTATGGCCTTGAACCCAACGATCCTTCGTTTTGTAAGCTCCCACCACTCGGACTTACTGCTGCAAACGTCCATGATGGATACCTGTGCCTGAAAAAAATCCTCAAAGGATTGACTCACCTTCTCATCGTCCAGGAGTGCCGAATTCAGCTTCCAGGTACCCCTCCCCTTAGGTGGTGTATCGGGGCCACTCAGAGTCACAGACAGAATACAGTGATCGGAAAACTCCACCGCCTGACACACTGGTGCCGAGAAGGCGGAGTTCCCCTTTAAAAAAAACCTATCTATTCTACTCTGACTGGAACCTCGCTGAAAAGTGAATCCCGTGTCGTCTGGGCAGCAATGAATGTGCACATCAACCAGACCTGCCTCTCTAGGCGTCACAGTCCAGCCTGACTCCGGTCCCTCTCCTGTCCTTAGTCCTAGTGACGGTGTTAAAGTCACCACCGAAGACAACTTGCTGGGCTGTAAAAAGGAAAGGCTTGATCTTCATGAAGAGGCATTTCCTGTCCCATTTTGTCTGGGGCCCATAGATGTTAATCAGGCGCAGGTCCTGCCCCCCCATGGAGACGTCTAAGACCATGCATCTCCCCATTTCTACCTCAATAATCCGCCGACAGGTTACCATGCCGGAAAAAAGTACCGCAACTCCAGTGTAAGGCTCGGCCGCAAGAGACCAGAAGGAGGGGCCGCGCCTCCACTCCTTCTTCGCCATATGAACATCCCCCAAACTGGACAACCTGGTCTCCTGCAAAAAGAAAATGTCAGCATCAAACCTGCTGAGCAAAAATAAGGCCATGTTACGAGCGCTTACTGATTTTATGCTGGCGACATTAATGGTCGCCACCTTCAAAGGAGTGGGAACCGCCATCAGGATGATCGAGGTACCCGTTTCTTAGCCTGCTTACCCCCCTCCCTACTTGGAGACCCTACACGCTTCATAGTCCTCTGTGTTTCCTCCTCCATGGAAACCAGAGACTCATCCCCTGAAGATCCCTCATCCTCCACCTCAGATAACACTTCAAACGTGTTTGACACCTCCACCCTCCCAGGGTCAGGTACAGGCACATCCTTCTTCCGCTTCTTCTTCCCAGACTTCCTTTTTGCCTCCAACCACTCCATATCATCATTTGATAAACCGGCCCGCAAAGCCCCCTCCCCTTCCCTTCCACCATCACCTGACATCATCCACCCCACTCTCTCCACTCACCACAGCAGTCCCCCCAACCTTCACCCCAACACCCCCACCATCATTCACTCCACCCCCCAGCGCCTCACGCGCTCTGACCCTCTGACGCCGGGGAGGGGGGGTCGGTGCAACCATACACATTGGTCCAGTTCCCTCCACAGCCCCCACTACCTCTGGGGAAACTGACACAGGAGGATCAGACACAACATCCACGGACACTGACTCAGGGGGCACAACACAAGGAGATGACACATTAGAGGGACCATCAGACACTGGGACCACAGGGACAGAGACATTGGGGACCCCTGGCACAGCCTCCCTCTCCTCTGCCTCCTCCATGTCCAGACGAAAAAACTCTTCCACCAAAGCTGACTGGTTGTGCATGGCCTCAGGGCACCGGTTGTACGAATGGCCAACCTTATCACACAGATTGCACCTGATGATATTACAATCCTTAGCCAGGTGCCCCAGATCCTGACATAGGGAGCACTTCATCTCTGGACATGAGGGGGCCAAGTGACCCCGAGAACCAGATGTCCCAGATCCTGACATAGGGAGCACTTCATCTCTGGACATGAGGGGGCCAAGTGACCCCGAGAACCAGATGCCCCAGATCCTGACATAGAGAGCACTTCATCTCTGGACATGAGGAGGCCAAGTGACCCCGAGAACCGCACTTATTGCAGAGCTTGGGCTGTCCAGGGTAGAACACCACAATCCTGTCCTTCCCAATGAAGGCTGAGGAGGGCAGATGCTGGACCACATTCCCACACACATACAACCTCATCTCCACCGACCACCCACCAGTCCATATCCCTCTCTCATCCACAATCTTCTTCAGGAGTGCAAGTAGCTCCCCAAACCTCCTCAGCCAGACAGCCAAGTCAGTCGAAGGAATGGACTCATTCCGTACTAGAATGGTGACCGTCTTCACTAGAGGTTGGCGTGAGACAACCTTTGGGACGAGTCCCCTCCACTCCGGCAGACCCCCATACATGTGTTCATACTTCTCCCAGAATATATCCAGAGACTCGGGGCGCACAAAGGACAGATCATATTCATAGGATCCTACAGGGCTGATCAAGGCGAAGATGTCATCCGCCCTAAACCCCATCTCCAAAATCCTGTCCACCACCGACATCCTGACCGGGGGAGCACCCCCACCTTCCCATCTGAGCTGCACCAAATTCCTCCTCCTGAAGGACAGGGGTGCAGATGGCAGACCTGCAGCAGACCTCCCCCCAGCGCTGACAACATGATGTGACCCCCTCCTCCCAGCCAGAGCCCCAGCATAGGTCTTATTTGCAGCATTAGATGTAGTGGACCTTAAAGCTGCACCCCGCCCATTGGTTGCAGGAACCTCAGAGCCCCCGCTCTGCAGACCACCATCAGAGGCAGCAGCAGTCCCTCCATCCACCAACACACAGGCATTCCCCTTTCCAGCATTGCAAGCACTCTTATCATCCATATGTTTCCTTTCACTCGTGGCACTACTGCTCCCAGCAGACCCACTCACACCAGATGCTCCTGTCTCCCCCTCCCCCAACATACTCCTCTTAGGCAAAAGCCTTCCACTCCTGGTCACTCTCCCCTGGGTTTCAGCAACACCTTTCAGAGTGCTGCTGACAATTTCCCTCCCACCATTTTCTGCTGCATTTGCAGCCATCAGCAGGGATTGTCCAGCAAGTGTGTCAGATCCCTCCTTTACCTTCCCCCCAGCAGAGTCCACAGTCACAGGGTTCCTGGTATCAGAGTCCACAGTCACAGGGTTCCTGGTATCAGAGTCCTCAGTCCCAGCAGAGTGCAGTCCTGCAGGCACAGCAGCCATCTTCCCTGCAGAGCTCTGTGCACACACAGGAGGATTTCCCTCCAAAACACTGCAGTGCACATGGCTGTCCACACTGGAGTCCAAAATGGCACTTTTAATAAAGCGTGGCTTTTCTGTTTTTTTCTCCTTTACAGGACCAGGTACAGAGTCCTCATCGTCATCCTCATCCTCAGAGTCCTCAGAAAAGCGGAAAGTTCTTCCAATTAGGGAAGACTCCAATTTCTCAATGTATTTTAGCAGCCCTCCGCCATATTCCTCTACCTCCTGTGCTGATCCTCCAGCTTGCTGTGGAGGGAGGGGGGCAGAGGCTGACATTTCCTCCAGGGAAGCAGATCCTGAGGTGGATGGGATAGCAGGGGCAGCATCCAGGACCCCCTCCTCACTCTCCACCCGTACTGCCACCGCCGATGCTGGATCCTTACCGGAGTCTCCCTTCATCTTCCTGAACCTTTCCTCATTCCGGAACTTTTCTCTGAAAGCTCCGCTCTTCTCCTTCAGCGTCTTTACCAGATTCTGCTGCTTCTTGATGGCGACCTCCAGACCCTTCATCTCCGGCTTCATACTCTGCCTCTTGCTGCTCCATGACGTCCTCCAAACCCTTCATCTCCGGCTTCATACTCTGCCTCTTGCTGCTCCATGACTTGTCATGGAGAACTTTCTTCTTCTTGTAGTCAGTTTTCAGACTCACCAACTTTTCCTCCTCCTTTGCGATTCTCACCAGATAATCAGCAACCCGCTCTCTGAAGACAGGGAGGGATTCCCCACTTTTAGGGCCACAGCCAAGGTCTTCAGGTGCTGGTAAAGTATGGGAAGGCAAGCTGGGTCCCTCAGGGGGAGCATGGTCTGAGCCTAGCCCAGAAGAGGCCATGTTTCTGGGGCCAGGCGAGCAGGCCTGGCCCCCTAGTGCCTGGAGAGGGAGAGCACCTGCAGCACAACCTCTCTGGTGCAGAGTGGAAGCTCCTCTGGTACAGAGACTGATGGGACCGTGGGGGAGGGGACATTAGAGTGTAAGCTCCTCTGGTACACAGACTGATGGGACTGTGGGGAAGGGGACATTAGAGTGTAAGCTCCTCTGGTACACAGAGTGATGGGACTGTGGGGGAGGGGACATTAGAGTGTAAGCTCCTCTGTACAGAGACTGATGTGACTGTGGGGGAGGGGGGACATTAGAGCGTAAGCTCCTCTGTACAGAGACTGATGGGACTGTAGGGGAGGGAACATTAGAGTGTAAGCTCCTCTGGAACAGAGACTGATGGGACTGCGGGGGAGGGGACATTAGAGCGTAAGCTCCTCTCTACAGAGACTGATGGGACTGTGGGGGAGGGGACATTAGAGTGTAAGCTCCTCTGTACAGAGACTGATGCACTAAATGGGCTACAGTGAGACAACCCCCAAAACAGGAATGGTTTCCCAGGTGGAGGCCACTGACATTTTTTCCCTCCGCATCTTTTTTGACTGTTTTTCAATGGTTTTGCATTTGGCTCGGGTCAGTGTCACTACTGGTAGCATGAGGCCATACCTGGACCCTACAGAGGTTGTACAGGCAGCCCAACTCCTCCAGGATGGATCAATACCTGCCATTACCAGAAGGTTTATTGTTCTCTTAGCACAGTCTCAAGAGCACGGAGGAGATTCCAGGAGACAAGAGCATGGAGGAGATTCCGGGAGACGAGAGCACGGAGGAGATTCCGGGAGACGAGAGCACGGAGGAGATTCCGGGAGACGAGAGCACGGAGGAGATTCCGGGAGACCAGCGCACGGAGGAGATTCCAGGAGACGAGCGCACGGAGGAGATTCCAGGAGACGAGAGCACGGAGGAGGTTCCAGGAGACAGGCAGTTCCTCTAGGAGGGCTGGACAGGGCCGTAGAAGGTCCTTAACCCATCAGCAGGACCGGTATCTGCTCCTTTGTGCAAAGAGGAAGAGGATGAGCCCTGCCAGAGCCCTACAAAATGACCTCCAGCAGGCCACTGGTGTGAATGTCTCTGACCAAACAATCAGAAACAGACTTCATGAGGGTGGCCTGAGGGCCCGACGTCCTCTAGTGGCCCTGTGCTCACTGCCCGGCACCATAGAGCTGGATTGGCATTGGCCACTGAACCCCAGAATTGGCAGGTCCACCACTGGCTCCCTGTGCTTTTCACAGATGAGAGCAGGTTCCCCCTGAGCACATGTGACAGACGTGAAAGGGTCTGGAGAAGCCGTGGAGAACGTTCTGCTACCTGGAACATGGTTCAGCATGACCGTTGTGGTGGTGGGTCAGTGATGGACTGGGGAGGCATATCCATGGAGGGACACACAGACCTCTACAGGCTAGACAATGGCACCCTGACTGCCATTAGGTATAGGCATGAAATCCTTGGACCCATTGTCAGACCCTACGCTGGTGCAGTGGGTCCTGGGTTCCTCCTGGTGCAGTGGGTCCTGGGTTCCTCCTTGTGCAGTGGGTCCTGGGTTCCTCCTGGTGCAGTGGGTCCTGGGTTCCTCCTGGTGCAATGGGTCCTGGGTTCCTCCTGGTGCAGTGGGTCCTGGGTTCCTCCTGGTGCAGTGGGTCCTGGGTTCCTCCTGGTGCAGTGGGTCCTGGGTTCCTCCTGGTGCAGTGGGTCCTGGGCTCCTTCTGGTGCAGCGGGTCCTGGGTTCCTCCTGGTACACGACAATGCCAGGTCTCATGTGGGGAGAGTATGGAGGCAGTTCCTGGAGGATGAAGGAATTGATACCATTGAATGCTCACCTGACCTAAATCCAATAGAACACCTCTGGGATGTCATGTTGTGGTCCATCCGACACTTCCAGGTTGCACCTCAGACTGTCCAGGAGCTCAGTGACACCCTGGTCCAGATCTGGGAGGAAATCCCCCAGGACACCATTTGTGGTCTCAATAGTAGCCTCCCCCGACGTTGTCAGGCATGCATACAAGCACGTGGGGGCCACACAGACTACTGTGGACCATTCTGAGTTGCTGCAATGACATTTCAGCCAAATGGACTCGCCTGCTGCATCATTCCTTCACTTTGATTTTCGGGGTGTCTCTGAATTCAGTCCTCTGTAGGTCGATCATTTTCATTTCCATCAAACGATGGGGCGTCCTTACGTTCCTCACCCATCCCCCGTCCATGTCAGGATAGAGATCCAGCAGGAGATTCCTCCCCATTGAGGTCTGATGGGTTCTCAGAGTCTTCCTTCCATTGTTGGAGCCGTGTGTTATTATATAGGATTTACTGTATATATCGCCGACAGTCTGCGCAGGGCTGTACAATATAAGGGGGGCGGTACAATTACAATACATTTCAGTACAGAGGGAATAGGAGGACCCGGCCCATGGAGTTTACAATCTAAAGGGTATAATAGATTAAAAGGCTGGAAAACTGCAAAATCCCGACTAGGAGGGGGGGGGGGGGGCGGAGCTACAAAAAGACTGAAAGTGAATATAAGAAGCTCCTTCTACAAACTTCGAGGGTGAATGATAGAGGTCAGGGGGGTCTTTGATAACCGTGCCATCCAGCCTAGATGAGGAGGCACAAGCCACTTTTTGTAAATAGAGCTCCAGCCCTCAGCAATGGGTAGGCTAGCATTGGCCAGTGGCCCCAGTTTATTGGCAGTGCCAACAGACCTAAATGAGCACACATAAGCCTCCAGGAACTGTGGTTATACAAGCCACCAAGAGTCTTTCTAAAAACATAAGGTCATGGGTGGCTGAGAATTTGGCCACATTTCTTGGCAGTATCACTATAACGATCAGCCATGAGCCTCCTCCATGTGCTGGCCAAGTGTCTGCAGTGCACACCTATACCCTAATCAAGAATGGTTAGACTGAATGCTGGGAGGTCTTTGCTTGGTCAACACGCTGTGTTGTCTATCTGACCGGCTGCCTTATGTTTGTCTTGCTTTCTGGATCTTGGTCCTCAAGCTTCTGTCTGCTGCTGGTCACTTGGCTGTCTGATCACTTTTCTGTCCTTTCCATTTGGTACTCTGCCCGGTTGTCCTTTATTGCTCCCATTACTTGCCTGGAACCTGAACATCAGCCTATTGACTCTACGACTGTCCGACAATTTGTCTGAGATTTCCCATCAAAGAGGGTCTACTGAAGCCAACAGGCCTGACTGCAGACAGAAGTCACAGGAAGAGTATGGGTGGTGTAGGAGGACAGGCTCATGGGATAAAGCTCCCAGGAACAGTCCAAGCAGTTTTTCCTGATTTTTTTTATTCATGGCAAGCAGTTTCTATGCAGGAGGGCTTCCTAGAACGATATAAAAAACAACAAACATCTGCTCAGGTCATCTCCTGCCTATCAGTGCTGGGGTCCCCCCACACAAACATGGCAGTGTACGTTATCAGTGATAGGGTCCCCCCACACAAACATGGCGGTGTACGTTATCAGTGATAGGGGCCCCCCACACAAACATGGCGGTGTACGTTATCAGTGATAGGGGCCCCCCACACAAACATGGCGGTGTACGTTATCAGTGATAGGGGCCCCCCACACAAACATGGCGGTGTACGTTATCAGTGATAAGCGGATTAGGTGGTTGGTGATCTGCTGAGTTCTTCTCCTGGTAGTTGGAAACTTGCCGGGATGTAAATCAGCAGAATAGACAGGAATATTTCATTCATTATATAATCGAGTAAATAGGACTCGTGACCTTCATATCTCGGGTGCCGTACATTCCCGCCCTGTATTGTCATGTGATGATGTGTAATTACCACCGACAGGCGCTCACAGTAATAATGGTAATAATGACGTTTTCAGTAACACGTTGGCGATGGATCAGTCTGGATCGTGTTATGATCACTCATCGGATTCATCTGTTGGAAGGAGTGACCCCATATCTTCTCCTTCTTTCATCTCCTTCTGCAGATTATAACATAAAGCTGCTATCTCTCCTTCATCCTCCATCCAGACCACCATCTTGGAGGTCTGTAGGGGAACCAAAGACCATTAACCCTTCAATTCCTGGATCACATGACCTGGGAGGGTGCCTTGTCTTTCCATTGAGGGCCACCAGATCCCTGACGTTTTTCCCACATTGGCAAGTACGTAGAATGAGGGTGAGGTCCTCACCCACGCTGCCCTTTTCACACCTGATTTACAGCGCGGCGTCTCGTGTTACTCACCTCGGAGGTGTGTCTGGAGAACATCGGAATCTCCAGCATAAACATCCAGTGGCATGTTCTATTTTAGGAGGAAGAAGTTTGTTATTGTGCTTCCTTCACAGAATTTCCTGGAGATATTCCGGGGATATCCTTCTAGAACCACCAGCTGCCATATAGATAATAGGATGTTTGCGCTCATCGTAATAATCCTTTTCTTCGAATTCATTGAGGGACACGGGAAGACTTAAACCTTCAGGCTATACTGCCGCCTACAGGAAATTGGACACTGGCAAACAAAAAAAAAAACTGTAGGCCAGCCCAGGATAACCCTGCCTACTACCAGCATGCAAAGCAGAACCTAGAGCATGATCATAAAGCCAAATAGTGGTCCAGTGTCCTCAATGGACTCCAAGAAATAGATTTTACTGTGAGTACATCAATTCTGTTTTCCTCATTCACTGAGGGACACATGAAAACTTAAACCTTCTGGAAGTTCAAAAGTAGTCCAACTCTGAGGTGGACAACAGCAACCAATGCTAACACAGCCAAGAAAACAACAAAGAACTGGGGACAGCATGCAGCTAAAAAAGTTGCCTGAAGGACCTTACACCCAAAGCTGGCATCAGACAAGGCCTGAACACCTACGTGGTAAAACTTAGGGAAGGTGTGAACAGAAGACCGGGTGGCAGCCTTGCAATTCAGGCAAACAGCAGCCTGATGGCGGAAAATCTAATAGGCACTCACAGACCTAGTAGAATGTGCCTTGACAAGGAAGGGTGGAATCCAATCCTTGAGACTGAAAGATTAGAGACTGGTCTGTCTGAGCCACCAATGGTAGAACGAAAGGCTGGTGCACCTGTAGGCAAATGGTAGTGTCCCCTTTTAGGTGTCTCCTCCCCTTGGCTGGAAGAATAGGCAGGTCCTAGGAGGGAGTAGGGCAGTTTGGGGAGGAAGAGGAAGAGGCAACCTCGTCTGCTGTTTTCCTGCTCCCCCCCCCATGGGAGAGGAAAGGGAGACCTGGGGCTCCCTGCCCGAGTTTTAGGAGAGAGCCAGGGAGCTGGTGTATCCCTCTGTTTCCCCCATCCTGGGTCAGGAAGAACATAGACCCATCTACTGTAGGGACAATGAAGCCATGTATAGATTGAGATTTTCAGTAAAAGGATGTTAACCACATCCAGCCTTTTAGTGCCTTTATTCGGTAAGAATGCTGCTCTGAGGAGTGAGTTCCGCTGGTGTCCCCTGGCTGTTGGACCTGTAGAAGGTGCCCAGTGTCTGGAACCCCTGGGAGTAAAGGAGATGAAGCCCACAGCCAGGAAGGTGGATTGGGGGTTGGTTTACGGCCACCACTCATAGATTGGGGGTGAGTTCTGTATTGCTTAGAATGTCAGTGTTATGTTGGTGGTCGGCTCAGCTGCTCGCTTAGGCCACACACAAGGCAGCCCACCACCCGGCAACACACCCCTACGGGTTCATGAGCAATAATGACAAGTCAGTCTATATGTGAATGAAGGAGTAGTTGACAGATGGGCCACCACAGCCCGAACTCCATCCATGCACTGAAGGGAAATCCACTTCTGGTGAACTGGGGTAAAGGGATGGATAAAAGATATCCTGATTAAGATGAAAGGCCTAAAAAGTACCCTAGGAAGGAAGGCAGTTCTGGACCTCAACATCACCTTGTCCTTGTATCAGACCAAAAGCAGTTCTTACAGGATAAGGCCACCAGCATTCTTCGGCTGTTTCCAATCTACATATAGGATGCCCCAATACAGTGAGGAAAGGCATCATTTTTGGTGGTCTTAGGCGCTTTAAAGTACACCAGACTAGGACCGACATTGGTGTAAGCAGTGGGCTACTCCTCGAACTTCAATGTGCTGTACATCAGGTCAATCAGAGCTGAAATGGTCTCCTACAGTTTTGGGGTGATGGAAGAACACTGTAAACCCTGGCAGCATGTTTATCCAGTAGGGACTGTAGAGACTCAACACTAGACAGAGTCTCAGAAGCTGATGGCTAACAGACCACCAATGCCCCAGGTAGATCTAATACCGAACTCTGTAGGGTAAGGCATGAAAGAGCCCTTGTGGCTTCTGTATTAAGTTTCAACAACTAAATGGGCAAAAAGTCAAACATGACTGAAGTAAAAACCTCCTTGGACAAGCAGAAGAGGCAGCCATGGCCAAGACTGCCAAGACTGCGAAGATGGCTCATACTCCCGGACCAGAGGGCAAGAAGATTCCAGACTGTAGATGTCAGGCAGATAAGCAGAAGTGCTACAAGTGTCACCAGAGCTGCTGGTAGAGTCTGAGACAGTCTGGAAGCAGATATGTTGCAACCATGTGGCAGTGAAGCAATGTAACTAATGGTTTCATTCAAGGCCTCAGATACCTCAGATCGCTTTAAAAAGTCCTGGATTCTTTCTTGGATACACAGAATATAACTGGATAGAACATTTATAGGGAAAGGTGATCCAGGGAATATCCGGTTGCCTCTCGAGGGGATCAGGAAGGATTTTTTTCCCCTGCAGGAGTAAATTGGATCATTCTTTGCCTTCCTCTGGATCAACTGTGGGTGTAGGATTATTAACTTTTTTTTTATGGTTGCACTGGATGGACTTTTGTCTTTTTTAAGCCAAACTAACTATGTAACCTATAAAACCCAACCGTTGGTAGTAGGTGAAGGTTGGATTGCTGAAGGTGACCATGCCACTGTAGCTGGGCAGTAGGAACGGAACAAATATTGGACTTCGATGCGGCTCTTGACAAAGCAGGAAGTTACTTTCTCAATGCTGCTTGGGAAAGAGAGTGAAGAGCAACAGTCCACCCAGCAGATGACATCCGTGCTAGATCCTTAGCATTAACCCCCATCACTGGATTTATGTCCATTCAGGTCACAAGCTTCAATAAGGAACATAATACCTTCATCCAAATCCAATTCCATCTGGACTTTTGTAACCCTCTGCTTCACCACATTCCACAAAGGAACATCTGATATCCAACCCATTCTCCCAAACTGGGCTATTGTAACCCCCATTCGGCCATTATACACATCTGTCATGTCCATCCCTTCCTCACACATACATTCACCAAAACCATAGAACAAGCTCTTATCACCTTACCTATTGTAACCAATACCCCCACTAAGGAACATTTATGACATCCATTCTTTCTGCATGGAATCATCTCCCTCCTGGACTACGTTACCCTGTCCTCAGCCCCTTTCTCATATATGAGGTTCTCCTAACTCCCACCTGGACTACTATAACCCTGCCATCAATCCCATTATCATATAGGAGGTTCTCCTGATCTCCCACCTGGACTACGTTACCCTGCCATCAATCCCTTTCTCATATATGAGGTTCTCCTCATCTCCCACCTGGCCTACTATAACCCTTTCCTCAGCCCCTTTCTCATATATGAGGGTCTCCTCATCTCCCACCTGGACTACTATAACCCTTTCCTCAGCCCCTTTCTTATATATGAGGTTCTCCTCATCTCCCACCTGGACTACGTTAACCCTGCCATCAATCCCTTTCTCATATGAGGTTCTCCTCATATCCCACCCGGACTACTATAACCCTGTCCTCAGCGCCTTTCTCATATATGAGGTTCTCCTCATCTCCCACCTGGACTACTATAACCCTTTCCTCAGCCCCTTTCTCATATATGAGGTTCTCCTCATCTCCCACCTGGCCTACTATAACCCTTTCCTCAGCCCCTTTCTTATATATGAGGTTCTCCTCATCTCCCACCTGGACTACGTTAACCCTGCCATCAATCCCTTTCTCATATATGAGGTTCTCCTCATATCCCACCCGGACTACTATAACCCTTTCCTCAGCCCCTTTCTCATATATGAGGTTCTCCTCATCTCCCACCTGGCCTACTATAACCCTTTCCTCAGCCCCTTTCTTATATATGAGGTTCTCCTCATCTCCCACCTGGACTACGTTAACCCTGCCCTCGGCCCAGTCCTCATATATGAGGTTCTCCTCATATCCCACCTGGACTACTATAACCCTGCCCTCGGCCCAGTCCTCATATATGATGTTCTCCTCATATCCCACCTGGACTACTATAACCCTGCCCTCGGCCCAGTCCTCATATATGAGGTTCTCCTCATATCCCACCTGGACTACTATAACCCTGCCCTCGGCCCAGTCCTCATATATGAGGTTCTCCTCATATCCCACCTGGACTACTATAACCCTGCCCTCGGCCCAGTCCTCATATATGAGGTTCTCCTCATCTCCCACCTGGACTACTATAACCCTTCCCTCGGCCCAGTCCTCATATATGACATTCTTCTCCACTTTCATGTAAACTTCTGTAAGGGTGCCCTCGGCCCAGTCCTCATATATGAGGTTCTCCTCATCTCCCACCTGGACTACCCTGGGTGCCCTCGGCCCAGTTCCTATTTAGGACCCTCTTCTCAACCCGTCTATAGTTATAGCCCCTCTGAGGTCTCGGGAGACGTTCTGGACCTGCTCATATCTGGTGGTCTTGTCCTGTATGAGGATAAAGTCTACAAAGGTATCAAGAGTTGAGTTCATACGCAAAATCCCAAATCTAAGAGAACCTGTCCTCACGTAGTGGGTGTGGTCAGGGCCTGAACGTTGCCTTGACATTGGAGGACATGGAGATGGTGAGATATCGCAGAATTCCTCTGTAAATGGGGCAGAAGAGACATTAAAGGACGATTTTCCCTCTTTGAAGAGAAGACATTGTGTTGTTGGCCGGATGTTTCTGCTGAACATTTCGATGATCTCCAGATGCCGCCGAGGTGAGTAACGCAGAACCCGCGCTGTAAATCCGGTATGAAAAGGGCAGCGTGGGTGAGAAGACGCCATCCTTCTACGTAATGCGGGGAAAGACGCGGCGTCAGCGAGACCCACCTGAGTCAGGTGATCTGGGAGTGAAAGTGTTAATGAGAGATAAGAAGATCCCAGATGATTGGACCAAGATCTCCGACCTCCTCCCTGGCACCACGTAAGAGACGATTTCCAGATGTGCCAAACCAGAGGAAAGAAGACTGCCCGAGACATACACGGCTCCGAGAGGGGGGCTACGAGACACCGCAGAGACAGGTGAGAGACTGCCGGGGGGCTACGAGACACCGCAGAGACAGGTGAGAGACTGCTGGGGGGCTACGAGACACCGTAGAGACAGGTGAGAGACTGCCGGGGGGCTACGAAACACCGCAGAGACAGGTGAGAGACTGCTGGGGGGGCTACGAGACACCGCAGAGACAGGTGAGAGACTGCTGGGGGGCTACGAGACACCGCAGAGACAAGTGAGAGACTGCTGGGGGGCTACGAGACACCGCAGAGACAGGTGAGAGACTGCTGGGGGGGCTACAAGACACCGCAGAGACAGGTGAGAGACTGCTGGGGGGCTACGAGACACCGCAGAGACAGGTGAGAGACTGCTGGGGGGCTACGAGACACCGCAGAGACAGGTGAGAGACTGCTGGGGGGCTACGAGACACCGCAGAGACAGGTGAGAGACTGCTGGGGGGCTACGAGACACCGCAGAGACAGGTGAGAGACTGCTGGGGGGCTACGAGACACCGCAGAGACAGGGCAGAGACTGCTGGGGGGGGCTACGAGACACCGCAGAGACAGGGCAGAGACTGCTGGGGGGGGCTACGAGACACCGCAGAGACAGGTGAGAGACTGCTGGGGGGGCTACGAGACACCGCAGAGACAGGTGAGAGACTGCTGGGGGGGCTACGAGACACCGCAGAGACAGGTGAGAGACTGCTGGGGGGGCTACGAGACACCGCAGAGACAGGTGAGAGACTGCTGGGGGGGCTACGAGACACCGCAGAGACAGGTGAGAGACTGCTGGGGGGCTACGAGACACCGCAGAGAAAGGTGAGAGACTGCTGGGGGGCTACGAGACACCGCAGAGACAGGTGAGAGACTGCTGGGGGGCTACGAGACACCGCAGAGACAGGTGAGAGACTGCTGGGGGGCTACGAGACACCGCAGAGACAGGTGAGAGACTGCTCGGGGGGGGCTACGAGACACCGCAGAGACAGGTGAGAGACTGCTGGGGGGGCTACGAGACACCGTAGAGAAAGGCGAGGGACTGCTGGGGGGCTACGAGACACCGCAGAGAAAGGTGAGGGACTGCTGGGGGGCTACAAGACACCGCAGAGACAGGTGAGAGACTGCTGGGGGCTACAAGACACCGCAGAGACAGGTGAGAGACTGCTGGGGGGCTACGAGACACCGCAGAGACAGGTGAGAGACTGCTGGGGGGGCTACGAGACACCGTAGAGAAAGGTGAGAGACTGCTGGGGGGCTACGAGACACCGCAGAGAAAGGTGAGGGACTGCTGGGGGGCTACGAGACACCGCAGAGAAAGGTGAGGGACTGCTGGGGGGCTACGAGACACCGCAGAGACAGGTGAGAGACTGCTGGGGGGCTACGAGACACCGCAGAGACAGGTGAGAGACTGCTGGGGGGCTACGAGACACCGCAGAGACAGGTGAGAGACTGCTGGGGGGGCTACGAGACACCGCAGAGACAGGTGAGAGACTGCTGGGGGGCTACGAGACACCGCAGAGACAGGTGAGACTGCTGGGGGGGCTACGAGACACCGCAGAGACAGGTGAGAGACTGCTGGGGGGCTACGAGACACCGCAGAGACAGGTGAGAGACTGCTGGGGGGGCTACGAGACACCGCAGAGACAGGTGAGAGACTGCTGGGGGGCTACGAGACACCACAGAGACAGGTGAGACTGCTGGGGGGGCTACGAGACACCGCAGAGACAGGTGAGAGACTGCTGGGGGGCTACGAGACACCGCAGAGACAGGGCAGAGACTGCTGGGGGGGGCTACGAGACACCGTAGAGAAAGGTGAGGGACTGCTGGGGGGCTACGAGACACCGCAGAGACAGGTGAGAGACTACTGGGGGACTACGAGACACCGCAGAGACAGGTGAGAGACTGCTGGGGGGGCTACGAGACACCGCAGAGACAGGTGAGAGACTGCTGGGGGGGCTACGAGACACCGCAGAGACAGGTGAGAGACTGCTGGGGGGGCTATGAGACACCGCAGAGACAGGTGAGACTGCTGGGGGGCTACGACCACCGCAGAGACAGGTGAGAGACTGCTGGGGGGCTACGAGACACCGCAGAGACAGGTGAGAGACTGCTGGGGGGCTACGAGACACCGCAGAGACAGGTGAGCGACTGCTGGGGGGGCTACGAGACACCGCAGAGACAGGTGAGAGACTGCTGGGGGGCTACGAGACACCGCAGAGACAGGTGAGAGACTGCTGGGGGGGCTACGAGACACCGCAGAGACAGGTGAGAGACTGCTGGGGGGCTACGAGACACCGCAGAGACAGGTGAGAGACTGCTGGGGGGCTACGAGACACCGCAGAGACAGGTGAGAGACTGCTGGGGGGGCTACGAGACACCGCAGAGACAGGTGAGAGACTGCTGGGGGGGCTACGAGACACCGCAGAGACAGGTGAGAGACTGCTCGGGGGCTACGAGACACCGCAGAGACAGGTGAGAGACTGCTGGGGGGCTACGAGACACCGCAGAGACAGGTGAGAGGCTGCTGGGGGGCTACGAGACACCGCAGAGATAGGTGAGAGACTGCTGGGGGGGCTACGAAACACCGCAGAGACAGGTGAGAGGCTGCTGGGGGGCTATGAGACACCGCAGAGACAGGTGAGAGACTGCTGGGGGGGCTACGAGACACCGCAGAGACAGGTGAGAGACTGCTGGGGGGGGGCTACGAGACACCGCAGAGACAGGTGAGAGACTGCTGGGGGGGGGCTACGAGACACCGCAGAGACAGGTGAGAGACTGCTGGGGGGCTACGAGACACCGCAGAGACAGGTGAGAGACTGCTGGGAGGGCTACGAGACACCGCAGAGACAGGTGAGAGACTGCTGGGGGGCTACGAGACACCGCAGAGACAGGTGAGAGACTGCTGGGAGGGCTACGAGACACCGCAGAGACAGGTGAGAGACTGCTGGGGGGCTACGAGACACCGCAGAGACAGGTGAGACTGCTGGGGGGGCTACGAGACACCTCAGAGACAGGTGAGAGACTGCTGGGGGGCTACGAGACACCGCAGAGACAGGTGAGACTGCTGGGGGGCTACGAGACACCGCAGAGACAGGTGAGAGACTGCTGGGGGGCTACGAGACACCGCAGAGACAGGTGAGAGACTGCTGGGGGGCTACGAGACACCGCAGAGACAGGTGAGGGACTGCTGGGGGGGCTACGAGACACCGCAGAGACAGGTGAGACTGCTGGGGGGCTACGAGACACCGCAGAGACAGGTGAGGGACTGCTGGGGGGGCTACGAGACACCGCAGAGACAGGTGAGGGACTGCTGGGGGGCTACGAGACACCGCAGAGACAGGTGAGAGACTGCTGGGGGGCTACGAGACACCGCAGAGACAGGTGAGAGACTGCTGGGGGGGCTACGAGACAACGCAGAGACAGGTGAGAGACTGCTGGGGGGCTACGAGACACCGCAGAGACAGGTGAGAGACTGCTGGGGGGCTACGAGACACCTCAGAGACAGGTGAGAGACTGCTGGGGGGGGCTACGAGACAACGCAGAGACAGGTGAGAGACTGCTGGGGGGCTACGAGACACCGCAGAGACAGGGGAGGGACTGCTGGGGGACTATGAGACACCGCAGAGATAGGTGAGAGACTGCTGGGGGGGGCTACGAGACACCGCAGAGACAGGTGAGAGACTGCTGGGGGGCTACGAAACACCGCAGAGACAGGTGAGACTGCTGGGGGGCTACGAGACACCTCAGAGACATGTGAGAGACTGCTGGGGGGCTACGAGACACCGCAGAGACAGGTGAGAGACTGCTGGGGGGGCTACGAGACACCGCAGAGACAGGTGAGAGACTGCTGGGGGGGCTACGAGACACCTCAGAGACAGGTGAGAGACTGCTGGGGGGCTATGAGACACCGCAGAGACAGGTGAGCGACTGCTGGGGGAGCTACGAGACACCGCAGAGACAGGTGAGAGACTGCTGGGGGGGCTACGAGACACCGCAGAGACAGGTGAGAGACTGCTGGGGGGGCTACGAGACACCGCAGAGACAGGTGAGACTGCTGGGGGGCTACGAGACACCGCAGAGACAGGTGAGGGACTGCTGGGGGGGCTACGAGACACCGCAGAGACAGGTGAGGGACTGCTGGGGGGCTACGAGACACCGCAGAGACAGGTGAGAGACTGCTGGGGGGCTACGAGACACCGCAGAGACAGGTGAGAGACTGCTTGGGGGGCTACGAGACACCGCAGAGACAGGTGAGAGACTGCTGGGGGGGCTACGAGACAACGCAGAGACAGGTGAGAGACTGCTGGGGGGCTACGAGACACCGCAGAGACAGGTGAGGGACTGCTGGGGGACTATGAGACACCGCAGAGATAGGTGAGAGACTGCTGGGGGGGGGCTACGAGACACCGCAGAGACAGGTGAGAGACTGCTGGGGGGCTACGAGACACCGCAGAGACAGGTGAGAGACTGCTGGGGGGCTACGAGACACCGCAGAGACAGGTGAGAGACTGCTGGGGGGGCTACGAGACACCGCAGAGACAGGTGAGAGACTGCTGGGGGGCTATGAGACACCGCAGAGACAGGTGAGCGACTGCTGGGGGAGCTACGAGACACCGCAGAGACAGGTGAGAGACTGCTGGGGGGGCTACGAGACACCGCAGAGACAGGTGAGAGACTGCTGGGGGGCTACGAGACACCGCAGAGACAGGTGAGAGACTGCTGGGGCGCTACGAGACACCGCAGAGACAGGTGAGAGACTGCTGGGGGGGGCTACGAGACACCGCAGAGACAGGTGAGAGACTGCTGGGGGGCTACGAGACACCGCAGAGACAGGTGAGAGACTGCTGGGGGGCTACGAGACACCGCAGAGACAGGTGAGAGACTGCTGGGGGGGCTACGAGACACCGCAGAGACAGGTGAGAGACTGCTGGGGGGCTATGAGACACCGCAGAGACAGGTGAGCGACTGCTGGGGGAGCTACGAGACACCGCAGAGACAGGTGAGAGACTGCTGGGGGGGCTACGAGACACCGCAGAGACAGGTGAGAGACTGCTGGGGGGGCTACGAGACACCGCAGAGACAGGTGAGAGACTGCTGGGGGGCTACGAGACACCGCAGAGACAGGTGAGAGACTGCTGGGGCGCTACGAGACACCGCAGAGACAGGTGAGAGACTGCTGGGGGGCTACGAGACACCGCAGAGACAGGTGAGAGACTGCTGGGGGGGCAGCAGTCTCACCTGGGGGGGGCTACGAGACACCGCAGAGACAGGTGAGAGACTGCTGGGGGGCTACGAGACACCGCAGAGACAGGGCAGAGACTGCTGGGGGGGCTACGAGACACCGTAGAGAAAGGTGAGGGACTGCTGGGGGGCTACGAGACACCGCAGAGACAGGTGAGAGACTACTGGGGGACTACGAGACACCGCAGAGACAGGTGAGAGACTGCTGGGGGGGCTACGAGACACCGCAGAGACAGGTGAGAGACTGCTGGGGGGGCTACGAGACACCGCAGAGACAGGTGAGAGACTGCTGGGGGGGCTATGAGACACCGCAGAGACAGGTGAGACTGCTGGGGGGCTACGACCACCGCAGAGACAGGTGAGAGACTGCTGGGGGGCTACGAGACACCGCAGAGACAGGTGAGAGACTGCTGGGGGGCTACGAGACACCGCAGAGACAGGTGAGCGACTGCTGGGGGGGCTACGAGACACCGCAGAGACAGGTGAGAGACTGCTGGGGGGCTACGAGACACCGCAGAGACAGGTGAGAGACTGCTGGGGGGGCTACGAGACACCGCAGAGACAGGTGAGAGACTGCTGGGGGGCTACGAGACACCGCAGAGACAGGTGAGAGACTGCTGGGGGGCTACGAGACACCGCAGAGACAGGTGAGAGACTGCTGGGGGGGCTACGAGACACCGCAGAGACAGGTGAGAGACTGCTGGGGGGGCTACGAGACACCGCAGAGACAGGTGAGAGACTGCTGGGGGGCTACGAGACACCGCAGAGACAGGTGAGAGACTGCTGGGGGGCTACGAGACACCGCAGAGACAGGTGAGAGGCTGCTGGGGGGCTACGAGACACCGCAGAGACAGGTGAGAGACTGCTGGGGGGGCTACGAAACACCGCAGAGACAGGTGAGAGACTGCTGGGGGGGGCTACGAGACACCGCAGAGACAGGTGAGAGGCTGCTGGGGGGCTATGAGACACCGCAGCGACAGGTGAGAGACTGCTGGGGGGGCTACGAGACACCGCAGAGACAGGTGAGAGACTGCTGGGGGGGCTACGAGACACCGCAGAGACAGGGCAGAGACTGCTGGGGGGGGGCTACGAGACACCGCAGAGACAGGTGAGACTGCTTGGGGGGCTACGAGACACCGCAGAGACAGGTGAGAGACTGCTGGGGGGGGGCTACGAGACACCGCAGAGACAGGTGAGAGACTGCTGGGGGGCTACGAGACACCACAGAGACAGGTGGGAGACTGCTGGGGGCTACGAGACACCGCAGAGACAGGTGAGAGACTGCTGGGAGGGCTACGAGACACCGCAGAGACAGGTGAGAGACTGCTGGGGGGCTACGAGACACCGCAGAGACAGGTGAGACTGCTGGGGGGGCTACGAGACACCTCAGAGACAGGTGAGAGACTGCTGGGGGGCTACGAGACACCGCAGAGACAGGTGAGACTGCTGGGGGGCTACGAGACACCGCAGAGACAGGTGAGAGACTGCTGGGGGGCTACGAGACACCGCAGAGACAGGTGAGAGACTGCTGGGGGGCTACGAGACACCGCAGAGACAGGTGAGGGACTGCTGGGGGGGCTACGAGACACCGCAGAGACAGGTGAGACTGCTGGGGGGCTACGAGACACCGCAGAGACAGGTGAGGGACTGCTGGGGGGGCTACGAGACACCGCAGAGACAGGTGAGGGACTGCTGGGGGGCTACGAGACACCGCAGAGATAGGTGAGAGACTGCTGGGGGGGGCTACGAGACACCGCAGAGACAGGTGAGAGACTGCTGGGGGGCTACGAAACACCGCAGAGACAGGTGAGACTGCTGGGGGGCTACGAGACACCTCAGAGACATGTGAGAGACTGCTGGGGGGCTACGAGACACCGCAGAGACAGGTGAGAGACTGCTGGGGGGGCTACGAGACACCGCAGAGACAGGTGAGAGACTGCTGGGGGGGCTACGAGACACCTCAGAGACAGGTGAGAGACTGCTGGGGGGCTATGAGACACCGCAGAGACAGGTGAGCGACTGCTGGGGGAGCTACGAGACACCGCAGAGACAGGTGAGAGACTGCTGGGGGGGCTACGAGACACCGCAGAGACAGGTGAGAGACTGCTGGGGGGGCTACGAGACACCGCAGAGACAGGTGAGACTGCTGGGGGGCTACGAGACACCGCAGAGACAGGTGAGGGACTGCTGGGGGGGCTACGAGACACCGCAGAGACAGGTGAGGGACTGCTGGGGGGCTACGAGACACCGCAGAGACAGGTGAGAGACTGCTGGGGGGCTACGAGACACCGCAGAGACAGGTGAGAGACTGCTTGGGGGGCTACGAGACACCGCAGAGACAGGTGAGAGACTGCTGGGGGGGCTACGAGACAACGCAGAGACAGGTGAGAGACTGCTGGGGGGCTACGAGACACCGCAGAGACAGGTGAGGGACTGCTGGGGGACTATGAGACACCGCAGAGATAGGTGAGAGACTGCTGGGGGGGGCTACGAGACACCGCAGAGACAGGTGAGAGACTGCTGGGGGGCTACGAGACACCGCAGAGACAGGTGAGAGACTGCTGGGGGGCTACGAGACACCGCAGAGACAGGTGAGAGACTGCTGGGGGGGCTACGAGACACCGCAGAGACAGGTGAGAGACTGCTGGGGGGCTATGAGACACCGCAGAGACAGGTGAGCGACTGCTGGGGGAGCTACGAGACACCGCAGAGACAGGTGAGAGACTGCTGGGGGGGCTACGAGACACCGCAGAGACAGGTGAGAGACTGCTGGGGGGGCTACGAGACACCGCAGAGACAGGTGAGAGACTGCTGGGGGGCTACGAGACACCGCACAGACAGGTGAGAGACTGCTGGGGCGCTACGAGACACCGCAGAGACAGGTGAGAGACTGCTGGGGGGGGCTACGAGACACCGCAGAGACAGGTGAGAGACTGCTGGGGGGCTACGAGACACCGCAGAGACAGGTGAGAGACTGCTGGGGGGCTACGAGACACCGCAGAGACAGGTGAGAGACTGCTGGGGGGGCTACGAGACACCGCAGAGACAGGTGAGAGACTGCTGGGGGGCTATGAGACACCGCAGAGACAGGTGAGCGACTGCTGGGGGAGCTACGAGACACCGCAGAGACAGGTGAGAGACTGCTGGGGGGGCTACGAGACACCGCAGAGACAGGTGAGAGACTGCTGGGGGGGCTACGAGACACCGCAGAGACAGGTGAGAGACTGCTGGGGGGCTACGAGACACCGCAGAGACAGGTGAGAGACTGCTGGGGCGCTACGAGACACCGCAGAGACAGGTGAGAGACTGCTGGGGGGCTACGAGACACCGCAGAGACAGGTGAGAGACTGCTGGGGGGGCAGCAGTCTCACCTGGGGGGGGCTACGAGACACCGCAGAGACAGGTGAGAGACTGCTGGGGCGCTACGAGACACCGCAGAGACAGGTGAGAGACTGCTGGGGGGCTACGAGACACCGCAGAGACAGGTGAGAGACTGCTGGGGGGGCAGCAGTCTCACCTGGGGGGGGCTACGAGACACCGCAGAGACAGGTGAGAGACTGCTGGGGGGCTATGAGACACCGCAGAGACAGGTGAGAGACTGCTGGGGGGCTACGAGACACCGCAGAGACAGGTGAGGGACTGCTGGGGGGGCTACGAGACACCGCAGAGACAGGTGAGACTGCTGGGGGGCTACGAGACACCGCAGAGACAGGTGAGGGACTGCTGGGGGGGCTACGAGACACCGCAGAGACAGGTGAGGGACTGCTGGGGGGCTACGAGACACCGCAGAGACAGGTGAGAGACTGCTGGGGGGCTACGAGACACCGCAGAGACAGGTGAGAGACTGCTGGGGGGGCTACGAGACAACGCAGAGACAGGTGAGAGACTGCTGGGGGGCTACGAGACACCGCAGAGACAGGGGAGGGACTGCTGGGGGACTATGAGACACCGCAGAGATAGGTGAGAGACTGCTGGGGGGGGCTACGAGACACCGCAGAGACAGGTGAGAGACTGCTGGGGGGCTACGAAACACCGCAGAGACAGGTGAGACTGCTGGGGGGCTACGAGACACCTCAGAGACATGTGAGAGACTGCTGGGGGGCTACGAGACACCGCAGAGACAGGTGAGAGACTGCTGGGGGGGCTACGAGACACCGCAGAGACAGGTGAGAGACTGCTGGGGGGGCTACGAGACACCTCAGAGACAGGTGAGAGACTGCTGGGGGGCTATGAGACACCGCAGAGACAGGTGAGCGACTGCTGGGGGAGCTACGAGACACCGCAGAGACAGGTGAGAGACTGCTGGGGGGGCTACGAGACACCGCAGAGACAGGTGAGAGACTGCTGGGGGGGCTACGAGACACCGCAGAGACAGGTGAGACTGCTGGGGGGCTACGAGACACCGCAGAGACAGGTGAGGGACTGCTGGGGGGGCTACGAGACACCGCAGAGACAGGTGAGGGACTGCTGGGGGGCTACGAGACACCGCAGAGACAGGTGAGAGACTGCTGGGGGGCTACGAGACACCGCAGAGACAGGTGAGGGACTGCTGGGGGGCTACGAGACACCGCAGAGACAGGTGAGAGACTGCTGGGGGGCTACGAGACACCGCAGAGACAGGTGAGAGACTGCTTGGGGGGCTACGAGACACCGCAGAGACAGGTGAGAGACTGCTGGGGGGGCTACGAGACAACGCAGAGACAGGTGAGAGACTGCTGGGGGGCTACGAGACACCGCAGAGACAGGTGAGGGACTGCTGGGGGACTATGAGACACCGCAGAGATAGGTGAGAGACTGCTGGGGGGGGCTACGAGACACCGCAGAGACAGGTGAGAGACTGCTGGGGGGCTACGAGACACCGCAGAGACAGGTGAGAGACTGCTGGGGGGCTACGAGACACCGCAGAGACAGGTGAGAGACTGCTGGGGGGGCTACGAGACACCGCAGAGACAGGTGAGAGACTGCTGGGGGGCTATGAGACACCGCAGAGACAGGTGAGCGACTGCTGGGGGAGCTACGAGACACCGCAGAGACAGGTGAGAGACTGCTGGGGGGGCTACGAGACACCGCAGAGACAGGTGAGAGACTGCTGGGGGGGCTACGAGACACCGCAGAGACAGGTGAGAGACTGCTGGGGGGCTACGAGACACCGCACAGACAGGTGAGAGACTGCTGGGGCGCTACGAGACACCGCAGAGACAGGTGAGAGACTGCTGGGGGGGGCTACGAGACACCGCAGAGACAGGTGAGAGACTGCTGGGGGGCTACGAGACACCGCAGAGACAGGTGAGAGACTGCTGGGGGGCTACGAGACACCGCAGAGACAGGTGAGAGACTGCTGGGGGGGCTACGAGACACCGCAGAGACAGGTGAGAGACTGCTGGGGGGCTATGAGACACCGCAGAGACAGGTGAGCGACTGCTGGGGGAGCTACGAGACACCGCAGAGACAGGTGAGAGACTGCTGGGGGGGCTACGAGACACCGCAGAGACAGGTGAGAGACTGCTGGGGGGGCTACGAGACACCGCAGAGACAGGTGAGAGACTGCTGGGGGGGCTACGAGACACCGCAGAGACAGGTGAGAGACTGCTGGGGCGCTACGAGACACCGCAGAGACAGGTGAGAGACTGCTGGGGGGCTACGAGACACCGCAGAGACAGGTGAGAGACTGCTGGGGGGGCAGCAGTCTCACCTGGGGGGGGCTACGAGACACCGCAGAGACAGGTGAGAGACTGCTGGGGGGCTACGAGACACCGCAGAGACAGGGCAGAGACTGCTGGGGGGGCTACGAGACACCGTAGAGAAAGGTGAGGGACTGCTGGGGGGCTACGAGACACCGCAGAGACAGGTGAGAGACTACTGGGGGACTACGAGACACCGCAGAGACAGGTGAGAGACTGCTGGGGGGGCTACGAGACACCGCAGAGACAGGTGAGAGACTGCTGGGGGGGCTACGAGACACCGCAGAGACAGGTGAGAGACTGCTGGGGGGGCTATGAGACACCGCAGAGACAGGTGAGACTGCTGGGGGGCTACGACCACCGCAGAGACAGGTGAGAGACTGCTGGGGGGCTACGAGACACCGCAGAGACAGGTGAGAGACTGCTGGGGGGCTACGAGACACCGCAGAGACAGGTGAGCGACTGCTGGGGGGGCTACGAGACACCGCAGAGACAGGTGAGAGACTGCTGGGGGGCTACGAGACACCGCAGAGACAGGTGAGAGACTGCTGGGGGGGCTACGAGACACCGCAGAGACAGGTGAGAGACTGCTGGGGGCTACGAGACACCGCAGAGACAGGTGAGAGACTGCTGGGGGGCTACGAGACACCGCAGAGACAGGTGAGAGACTGCTGGGGGGGCTACGAGACACCGCAGAGACAGGTGAGAGACTGCTGGGGGGGCTACGAGACACCGCAGAGACAGGTGAGAGACTGCTGGGGGGCTACGAGACACCGCAGAGACAGGTGAGAGACTGCTGGGGGGCTACGAGACACCGCAGAGACAGGTGAGAGGCTGCTGGGGGGCTACGAGACACCGCAGAGACAGGTGAGAGACTGCTGGGGGGGCTACGAAACACCGCAGAGACAGGTGAGAGGCTGCTGGGGGGCTATGAGACACCGCAGCGACAGGTGAGAGACTGCTGGGGGGGCTACGAGACACCGCAGAGACAGGTGAGAGACTGCTGGGGGGGCTACGAGACACCGCAGAGACAGGGCAGAGACTGCTGGGGGGGGGCTACGAGACACCGCAGAGACAGGTGAGACTGCTTGGGGGGCTACGAGACACCGCAGAGACAGGTGAGAGACTGCTGGGGGGGGGCTACGAGACACCGCAGAGACAGGTGAGAGACTGCTGGGGGGCTACGAGACACCACAGAGACAGGTGGGAGACTGCTGGGGGCTACGAGACACCGCAGAGACAGGTGAGAGACTGCTGGGAGGGCTACGAGACACCGCAGAGACAGGTGAGAGACTGCTGGGGGGCTACGAGACACCGCAGAGACAGGTGAGACTGCTGGGGGGGCTACGAGACACCTCAGAGACAGGTGAGAGACTGCTGGGGGGCTACGAGACACCGCAGAGACAGGTGAGACTGCTGGGGGGCTACGAGACACCGCAGAGACAGGTGAGAGACTGCTGGGGGGCTACGAGACACCGCAGAGACAGGTGAGAGACTGCTGGGGGGCTACGAGACACCGCAGAGACAGGTGAGGGACTGCTGGGGGGGCTACGAGACACCGCAGAGACAGGTGAGACTGCTGGGGGGCTACGAGACACCGCAGAGACAGGTGAGGGACTGCTGGGGGGGCTACGAGACACCGCAGAGACAGGTGAGGGACTGCTGGGGGGCTACGAGACACCGCAGAGACAGGTGAGAGACTGCTGGGGGGCTACGAGACACCGCAGAGACAGGTGAGAGACTGCTGGGGGGGCTACGAGACAACGCAGAGACAGGTGAGAGACTGCTGGGGGGCTACGAGACACCGCAGAGACAGGGGAGGGACTGCTGGGGGACTATGAGACACCGCAGAGATAGGTGAGAGACTGCTGGGGGGGGCTACGAGACACCGCAGAGACAGGTGAGAGACTGCTGGGGGGCTACGAAACACCGCAGAGACAGGTGAGACTGCTGGGGGGCTACGAGACACCTCAGAGACATGTGAGAGACTGCTGGGGGGCTACGAGACACCGCAGAGACAGGTGAGAGACTGCTGGGGGGGCTACGAGACACCGCAGAGACAGGTGAGAGACTGCTGGGGGGGCTACGAGACACCTCAGAGACAGGTGAGAGACTGCTGGGGGGCTATGAGACACCGCAGAGACAGGTGAGCGACTGCTGGGGGAGCTACGAGACACCGCAGAGACAGGTGAGAGACTGCTGGGGGGGCTACGAGACACCGCAGAGACAGGTGAGAGACTGCTGGGGGGGCTACGAGACACCGCAGAGACAGGTGAGACTGCTGGGGGGCTACGAGACACCGCAGAGACAGGTGAGGGACTGCTGGGGGGGCTACGAGACACCGCAGAGACAGGTGAGGGACTGCTGGGGGGCTACGAGACACCGCAGAGACAGGTGAGAGACTGCTGGGGGGCTACGAGACACCGCAGAGACAGGTGAGAGACTGCTTGGGGGGCTACGAGACACCGCAGAGACAGGTGAGAGACTGCTGGGGGGGCTACGAGACAACGCAGAGACAGGTGAGAGACTGCTGGGGGGCTACGAGACACCGCAGAGACAGGTGAGGGACTGCTGGGGGACTATGAGACACCGCAGAGATAGGTGAGAGACTGCTGGGGGGGGCTACGAGACACCGCAGAGACAGGTGAGAGACTGCTGGGGGGCTACGAGACACCGCAGAGACAGGTGAGAGACTGCTGGGGGGCTACGAGACACCGCAGAGACAGGTGAGAGACTGCTGGGGGGGCTACGAGACACCGCAGAGACAGGTGAGAGACTGCTGGGGGGCTATGAGACACCGCAGAGACAGGTGAGCGACTGCTGGGGGAGCTACGAGACACCGCAGAGACAGGTGAGAGACTGCTGGGGGGGCTACGAGACACCGCAGAGACAGGTGAGAGACTGCTGGGGGGGCTACGAGACACCGCAGAGACAGGTGAGAGACTGCTGGGGGGCTACGAGACACCGCACAGACAGGTGAGAGACTGCTGGGGCGCTACGAGACACCGCAGAGACAGGTGAGAGACTGCTGGGGGGGGCTACGAGACACCGCAGAGACAGGTGAGAGACTGCTGGGGGGCTACGAGACACCGCAGAGACAGGTGAGAGACTGCTGGGGGGCTACGAGACACCGCAGAGACAGGTGAGAGACTGCTGGGGGGGCTACGAGACACCGCAGAGACAGGTGAGAGACTGCTGGGGGGCTATGAGACACCGCAGAGACAGGTGAGCGACTGCTGGGGGAGCTACGAGACACCGCAGAGACAGGTGAGAGACTGCTGGGGGGGCTACGAGACACCGCAGAGACAGGTGAGAGACTGCTGGGGGGGCTACGAGACACCGCAGAGACAGGTGAGAGACTGCTGGGGGGCTACGAGACACCGCAGAGACAGGTGAGAGACTGCTGGGGCGCTACGAGACACCGCAGAGACAGGTGAGAGACTGCTGGGGGGCTACGAGACACCGCAGAGACAGGTGAGAGACTGCTGGGGGGGCAGCAGTCTCACCTGGGGGGGGCTACGAGACACCGCAGAGACAGGTGAGAGACTGCTGGGGCGCTACGAGACACCGCAGAGACAGGTGAGAGACTGCTGGGGGGCTACGAGACACCGCAGAGACAGGTGAGAGACTGCTGGGGGGGCAGCAGTCTCACCTGGGGGGGGCTACGAGACACCGCAGAGACAGGTGAGAGACTGCTGGGGGGCTACGAGACACCGCAGAGACAGGTGAGAGACTGCTGGGGGGCTACGAGACACCGCAGAGACAGGTGAGGGACTGCTGGGGGGGCTACGAGACACCGCAGAGACAGGTGAGACTGCTGGGGGGCTACGAGACACCGCAGAGACAGGTGAGGGACTGCTGGGGGGGCTACGAGACACCGCAGAGACAGGTGAGAGACTGCTGGGGGGCTACGAGACACCGCAGAGACAGGTCAGAGACTGCTGGGGGGCTACGAGACACCGCAGAGACAGGTGAGAGACTGCTGGGGGGGCTACGAGACAACGCAGAGACAGGTGAGAGACTGCTGGGGGGCTACGAGACACCGCAGAGACAGGGGAGGGACTGCTGGGGGACTATGAGACACCGCAGAGATAGGTGAGAGACTGCTGGGGGGGGCTACGAGACACCGCAGAGACAGGTGAGAGACTGCTGGGGGGCTACGAAACACCGCAGAGACAGGTGAGACTGCTGGGGGGCTACGAGACACCTCAGAGACATGTGAGAGACTGCTGGGGGGCTACGAGACACCGCAGAGACAGGTGAGAGACTGCTGGGGGGGCTACGAGACACCGCAGAGACAGGTGAGAGACTGCTGGGGGGGCTACGAGACACCTCAGAGACAGGTGAGAGACTGCTGGGGGGCTATGAGACACCGCAGAGACAGGTGAGCGACTGCTGGGGGAGCTACGAGACACCGCAGAGACAGGTGAGAGACTGCTGGGGGGGCTACGAGACACCGCAGAGACAGGTGAGAGACTGCTGGGGGGGCTACGAGACACCGCAGAGACAGGTGAGACTGCTGGGGGGCTACGAGACACCGCAGAGACAGGTGAGGGACTGCTGGGGGGGCTACGAGACACCGCAGAGACAGGTGAGGGACTGCTGGGGGGCTACGAGACACCGCAGAGACAGGTGAGAGACTGCTGGGGGGCTACGAGACACCGCAGAGACAGGTGAGAGACTGCTTGGGGGGCTACGAGACACCGCAGAGACAGGTGAGAGACTGCTGGGGGGGCTACGAGACAACGCAGAGACAGGTGAGAGACTGCTGGGGGGGCTACGAGACACCGCAGAGACAGGTGAGAGACTGCTGGGGGGGCTACGAGACACCGCAGAGACAGGTGAGAGACTGCTGGGGGGGCTACGAGACACCGCAGAGACAGGTGAGAGACTGCTGGGGGGCTACGAGACACCGCAGAGACAGGTGAGAGACTGCTGGGGGGCTACGAGACACCGCAGAGACAGGTGAGAGACTGCTGGGGGGGCTACGAGACACCGCAGAGACAGGTGAGAGACTGCTGGGGGGCTATGAGACACCGCAGAGACAGGTGAGCGACTGCTGGGGGAGCTACGAGACACCGCAGAGACAGGTGAGAGACTGCTGGGGGGGCTACGAGACACCGCAGAGACAGGTGAGAGACTGCTGGGGGGGCTACGAGACACCGCAGAGACAGGTGAGAGACTGCTGGGGGGCTACGAGACACCGCACAGACAGGTGAGAGACTGCTGGGGCGCTACGAGACACCGCAGAGACAGGTGAGAGACTGCTGGGGGGGGCTACGAGACACCGCAGAGACAGGTGAGAGACTGCTGGGGGGCTACGAGACACCGCAGAGACAGGTGAGAGACTGCTGGGGGGCTACGAGACACCGCAGAGACAGGTGAGAGACTGCTGGGGGGGCTACGAGACACCGCAGAGACAGGTGAGAGACTGCTGGGGGGCTATGAGACACCGCAGAGACAGGTGAGCGACTGCTGGGGGAGCTACGAGACACCGCAGAGACAGGTGAGAGACTGCTGGGGGGGCTACGAGACACCGCAGAGACAGGTGAGAGACTGCTGGGGGGGCTACGAGACACCGCAGAGACAGGTGAGAGACTGCTGGGGGGCTACGAGACACCGCAGAGACAGGTGAGAGACTGCTGGGGCGCTACGAGACACCGCAGAGACAGGTGAGAGACTGCTGGGGGGCTACGAGACACCGCAGAGACAGGTGAGAGACTGCTGGGGGGGCAGCAGTCTCACCTGGGGGGGGCTACGAGACACCGCAGAGACAGGTGAGAGACTGCTGGGGCGCTACGAGACACCGCAGAGACAGGTGAGAGACTGCTGGGGGGCTACGAGACACCGCAGAGACAGGTGAGAGACTGCTGGGGGGGCAGCAGTCTCACCTGGGGGGGGCTACGAGACACCGCAGAGACAGGTGAGAGACTGCTGGGGGGCTACGAGACACCGCAGAGACAGGTGAGAGACTGCTGGGGGGCTACGAGACACCGCAGAGACAGGTGAGGGACTGCTGGGGGGGCTACGAGACACCGCAGAGACAGGTGAGACTGCTGGGGGGCTACGAGACACCGCAGAGACAGGTGAGGGACTGCTGGGGGGGCTACGAGACACCGCAGAGACAGGTGAGGGACTGCTGGGGGGCTACGAGACACCGCAGAGACAGGTGAGAGACTGCTGGGGGGCTACGAGACACCGCAGAGACAGGTGAGAGACTGCTGGGGGGGTACGAGACAACGCAGAGACAGGTGAGAGACTGCTGGGGGGCTACGAGACACCGCAGAGACAGGGGAGGGACTGCTGGGGGACTATGAGACACCGCAGAGATAGGTGAGAGACTGCTGGGGGGGGCTACGAGACACCGCAGAGACAGGTGAGAGACTGCTGGGGGGCTACGAAACACCGCAGAGACAGGTGAGACTGCTGGGGGGCTACGAGACACCTCAGAGACATGTGAGAGACTGCTGGGGGGCTACGAGACACCGCAGAGACAGGTGAGAGACTGCTGGGGGGGCTACGAGACACCGCAGAGACAGGTGAGAGACTGCTGGGGGGGCTACGAGACACCTCAGAGACAGGTGAGAGACTGCTGGGGGGCTATGAGACACCGCAGAGACAGGTGAGCGACTGCTGGGGGAGCTACGAGACACCGCAGAGACAGGTGAGAGACTGCTGGGGGGGCTACGAGACACCGCAGAGACAGGTGAGAGACTGCTGGGGGGGCTACGAGACACCGCAGAGACAGGTGAGACTGCTGGGGGGCTACGAGACACCGCAGAGACAGGTGAGGGACTGCTGGGGGGGCTACGAGACACCGCAGAGACAGGTGAGGGACTGCTGGGGGGCTACGAGACACCGCAGAGACAGGTGAGAGACTGCTGGGGGGCTACGAGACACCGCAGAGACAGGTGAGAGACTGCTTGGGGGGCTACGAGACACCGCAGAGACAGGTGAGAGACTGCTGGGGGGGCTACGAGACAACGCAGAGACAGGTGAGAGACTGCTGGGGGGCTACGAGACACCGCAGAGACAGGTGAGGGACTGCTGGGGGACTATGAGACACCGCAGAGATAGGTGAGAGACTGCTGGGGGGGGCTACGAGACACCGCAGAGACAGGTGAGAGACTGCTGGGGGGCTACGAGACACCGCAGAGACAGGTGAGAGACTGCTGGGGGGCTACGAGACACCGCAGAGACAGGTGAGAGACTGCTGGGGGGGCTACGAGACACCGCAGAGACAGGTGAGAGACTGCTGGGGGGCTATGAGACACCGCAGAGACAGGTGAGCGACTGCTGGGGGAGCTACGAGACACCGCAGAGACAGGTGAGAGACTGCTGGGGGGGCTACGAGACACCGCAGAGACAGGTGAGAGACTGCTGGGGGGGCTACGAGACACCGCAGAGACAGGTGAGAGACTGCTGGGGGGCTACGAGACACCGCACAGACAGGTGAGAGACTGCTGGGGCGCTACGAGACACCGCAGAGACAGGTGAGAGACTGCTGGGGGGGGCTACGAGACACCGCAGAGACAGGTGAGAGACTGCTGGGGGGCTACGAGACACCGCAGAGACAGGTGAGAGACTGCTGGGGGGCTACGAGACACCGCAGAGACAGGTGAGAGACTGCTGGGGGGGCTACGAGACACCGCAGAGACAGGTGAGAGACTGCTGGGGGGCTATGAGACACCGCAGAGACAGGTGAGCGACTGCTGGGGGAGCTACGAGACACCGCAGAGACAGGTGAGAGACTGCTGGGGGGGCTACGAGACACCGCAGAGACAGGTGAGAGACTGCTGGGGGGGCTACGAGACACCGCAGAGACAGGTGAGAGACTGCTGGGGGGCTACGAGACACCGCAGAGACAGGTGAGAGACTGCTGGGGCGCTACGAGACACCGCAGAGACAGGTGAGAGACTGCTGGGGGGCTACGAGACACCGCAGAGACAGGTGAGAGACTGCTGGGGGGGCAGCAGTCTCACCTGGGGGGGGCTACGAGACACCGCAGAGACAGGTGAGAGACTGCTGGGGGGCTACGAGACACCGCAGAGACAGGGCAGAGACTGCTGGGGGGGCTACGAGACACCGTAGAGAAAGGTGAGGGACTGCTGGGGGGCTACGAGACACCGCAGAGACAGGTGAGAGACTACTGGGGGACTACGAGACACCGCAGAGACAGGTGAGAGACTGCTGGGGGGGCTACGAGACACCGCAGAGACAGGTGAGAGACTGCTGGGGGGGCTACGAGACACCGCAGAGACAGGTGAGAGACTGCTGGGGGGGCTATGAGACACCGCAGAGACAGGTGAGACTGCTGGGGGGCTACGACCACCGCAGAGACAGGTGAGAGACTGCTGGGGGGCTACGAGACACCGCAGAGACAGGTGAGAGACTGCTGGGGGGCTACGAGACACCGCAGAGACAGGTGAGCGACTGCTGGGGGGGCTACGAGACACCGCAGAGACAGGTGAGAGACTGCTGGGGGGCTACGAGACACCGCAGAGACAGGTGAGAGACTGCTGGGGGGGCTACGAGACACCGCAGAGACAGGTGAGAGACTGCTGGGGGGCTACGAGACACCGCAGAGACAGGTGAGAGACTGCTGGGGGGCTACGAGACACCGCAGAGACAGGTGAGAGACTGCTGGGGGGGCTACGAGACACCGCAGAGACAGGTGAGAGACTGCTGGGGGGGCTACGAGACACCGCAGAGACAGGTGAGAGACTGCTGGGGGGCTACGAGACACCGCAGAGACAGGTGAGAGACTGCTGGGGGGCTACGAGACACCGCAGAGACAGGTGAGAGGCTGCTGGGGGGCTACGAGACACCGCAGAGACAGGTGAGAGACTGCTGGGGGGGCTACGAAACACCGCAGAGACAGGTGAGAGGCTGCTGGGGGGCTATGAGACACCGCAGCGACAGGTGAGAGACTGCTGGGGGGGCTACGAGACACCGCAGAGACAGGTGAGAGACTGCTGGGGGGGCTACGAGACACCGCAGAGACAGGGCAGAGACTGCTGGGGGGGGGCTACGAGACACCGCAGAGACAGGTGAGACTGCTTGGGGGGCTACGAGACACCGCAGAGACAGGTGAGAGACTGCTGGGGGGGGGCTACGAGACACCGCAGAGACAGGTGAGAGACTGCTGGGGGGCTACGAGACACCACAGAGACAGGTGGGAGACTGCTGGGGGCTACGAGACACCGCAGAGACAGGTGAGAGACTGCTGGGAGGGCTACGAGACACCGCAGAGACAGGTGAGAGACTGCTGGGGGGCTACGAGACACCGCAGAGACAGGTGAGACTGCTGGGGGGGCTACGAGACACCTCAGAGACAGGTGAGAGACTGCTGGGGGGCTACGAGACACCGCAGAGACAGGTGAGACTGCTGGGGGGCTACGAGACACCGCAGAGACAGGTGAGAGACTGCTGGGGGGCTACGAGACACCGCAGAGACAGGTGAGAGACTGCTGGGGGGCTACGAGACACCGCAGAGACAGGTGAGGGACTGCTGGGGGGGCTACGAGACACCGCAGAGACAGGTGAGACTGCTGGGGGGCTACGAGACACCGCAGAGACAGGTGAGGGACTGCTGGGGGGGCTACGAGACACCGCAGAGACAGGTGAGGGACTGCTGGGGGGCTACGAGACACCGCAGAGACAGGTGAGAGACTGCTGGGGGGCTACGAGACACCGCAGAGACAGGTGAGAGACTGCTGGGGGGGCTACGAGACAACGCAGAGACAGGTGAGAGACTGCTGGGGGGCTACGAGACACCGCAGAGACAGGGGAGGGACTGCTGGGGGACTATGAGACACCGCAGAGATAGGTGAGAGACTGCTGGGGGGGGCTACGAGACACCGCAGAGACAGGTGAGAGACTGCTGGGGGGCTACGAAACACCGCAGAGACAGGTGAGACTGCTGGGGGGCTACGAGACACCTCAGAGACATGTGAGAGACTGCTGGGGGGCTACGAGACACCGCAGAGACAGGTGAGAGACTGCTGGGGGGGCTACGAGACACCGCAGAGACAGGTGAGAGACTGCTGGGGGGGCTACGAGACACCTCAGAGACAGGTGAGAGACTGCTGGGGGGCTATGAGACACCGCAGAGACAGGTGAGCGACTGCTGGGGGAGCTACGAGACACCGCAGAGACAGGTGAGAGACTGCTGGGGGGGCTACGAGACACCGCAGAGACAGGTGAGAGACTGCTGGGGGGGCTACGAGACACCGCAGAGACAGGTGAGACTGCTGGGGGGCTACGAGACACCGCAGAGACAGGTGAGGGACTGCTGGGGGGGCTACGAGACACCGCAGAGACAGGTGAGGGACTGCTGGGGGGCTACGAGACACCGCAGAGACAGGTGAGAGACTGCTGGGGGGCTACGAGACACCGCAGAGACAGGTGAGAGACTGCTTGGGGGGCTACGAGACACCGCAGAGACAGGTGAGAGACTGCTGGGGGGGCTACGAGACAACGCAGAGACAGGTGAGAGACTGCTGGGGGGCTACGAGACACCGCAGAGACAGGTGAGGGACTGCTGGGGGACTATGAGACACCGCAGAGATAGGTGAGAGACTGCTGGGGGGGGCTACGAGACACCGCAGAGACAGGTGAGAGACTGCTGGGGGGCTACGAGACACCGCAGAGACAGGTGAGAGACTGCTGGGGGGCTACGAGACACCGCAGAGACAGGTGAGAGACTGCTGGGGGGGCTACGAGACACCGCAGAGACAGGTGAGAGACTGCTGGGGGGCTATGAGACACCGCAGAGACAGGTGAGCGACTGCTGGGGGAGCTACGAGACACCGCAGAGACAGGTGAGAGACTGCTGGGGGGGCTACGAGACACCGCAGAGACAGGTGAGAGACTGCTGGGGGGGCTACGAGACACCGCAGAGACAGGTGAGAGACTGCTGGGGGGCTACGAGACACCGCACAGACAGGTGAGAGACTGCTGGGGCGCTACGAGACACCGCAGAGACAGGTGAGAGACTGCTGGGGGGGGCTACGAGACACCGCAGAGACAGGTGAGAGACTGCTGGGGGGCTACGAGACACCGCAGAGACAGGTGAGAGACTGCTGGGGGGCTACGAGACACCGCAGAGACAGGTGAGAGACTGCTGGGGGGGCTACGAGACACCGCAGAGACAGGTGAGAGACTGCTGGGGGGCTATGAGACACCGCAGAGACAGGTGAGCGACTGCTGGGGGAGCTACGAGACACCGCAGAGACAGGTGAGAGACTGCTGGGGGGGCTACGAGACACCGCAGAGACAGGTGAGAGACTGCTGGGGGGGCTACGAGACACCGCAGAGACAGGTGAGAGACTGCTGGGGGGCTACGAGACACCGCAGAGACAGGTGAGAGACTGCTGGGGCGCTACGAGACACCGCAGAGACAGGTGAGAGACTGCTGGGGGGCTACGAGACACCGCAGAGACAGGTGAGAGACTGCTGGGGGGGCAGCAGTCTCACCTGGGGGGGGCTACGAGACACCGCAGAGACAGGTGAGAGACTGCTGGGGCGCTACGAGACACCGCAGAGACAGGTGAGAGACTGCTGGGGGGCTACGAGACACCGCAGAGACAGGTGAGAGACTGCTGGGGGGGCAGCAGTCTCACCTGGGGGGGGCTACGAGACACCGCAGAGACAGGTGAGAGACTGCTGGGGGGCTACGAGACACCGCAGAGACAGGTGAGAGACTGCTGGGGGGCTACGAGACACCGCAGAGACAGGTGAGGGACTGCTGGGGGGGCTACGAGACACCGCAGAGACAGGTGAGACTGCTGGGGGGCTACGAGACACCGCAGAGACAGGTGAGGGACTGCTGGGGGGGCTACGAGACACCGCAGAGACAGGTGAGAGACTGCTGGGGGGCTACGAGACACCGCAGAGACAGGTCAGAGACTGCTGGGGGGCTACGAGACACCGCAGAGACAGGTGAGAGACTGCTGGGGGGGCTACGAGACAACGCAGAGACAGGTGAGAGACTGCTGGGGGGCTACGAGACACCGCAGAGACAGGGGAGGGACTGCTGGGGGACTATGAGACACCGCAGAGATAGGTGAGAGACTGCTGGGGGGGGCTACGAGACACCGCAGAGACAGGTGAGAGACTGCTGGGGGGCTACGAAACACCGCAGAGACAGGTGAGACTGCTGGGGGGCTACGAGACACCTCAGAGACATGTGAGAGACTGCTGGGGGGCTACGAGACACCGCAGAGACAGGTGAGAGACTGCTGGGGGGGCTACGAGACACCGCAGAGACAGGTGAGAGACTGCTGGGGGGGCTACGAGACACCTCAGAGACAGGTGAGAGACTGCTGGGGGGCTATGAGACACCGCAGAGACAGGTGAGCGACTGCTGGGGGAGCTACGAGACACCGCAGAGACAGGTGAGAGACTGCTGGGGGGGCTACGAGACACCGCAGAGACAGGTGAGAGACTGCTGGGGGGGCTACGAGACACCGCAGAGACAGGTGAGACTGCTGGGGGGCTACGAGACACCGCAGAGACAGGTGAGGGACTGCTGGGGGGGCTACGAGACACCGCAGAGACAGGTGAGGGACTGCTGGGGGGCTACGAGACACCGCAGAGACAGGTGAGAGACTGCTGGGGGGCTACGAGACACCGCAGAGACAGGTGAGAGACTGCTTGGGGGGCTACGAGACACCGCAGAGACAGGTGAGAGACTGCTGGGGGGGCTACGAGACAACGCAGAGACAGGTGAGAGACTGCTGGGGGGGCTACGAGACACCGCAGAGACAGGTGAGAGACTGCTGGGGGGGCTACGAGACACCGCAGAGACAGGTGAGAGACTGCTGGGGGGGCTACGAGACACCGCAGAGACAGGTGAGAGACTGCTGGGGGGCTACGAGACACCGCAGAGACAGGTGAGAGACTGCTGGGGGGCTACGAGACACCGCAGAGACAGGTGAGAGACTGCTGGGGGGGCTACGAGACACCGCAGAGACAGGTGAGAGACTGCTGGGGGGCTATGAGACACCGCAGAGACAGGTGAGCGACTGCTGGGGGAGCTACGAGACACCGCAGAGACAGGTGAGAGACTGCTGGGGGGGCTACGAGACACCGCAGAGACAGGTGAGAGACTGCTGGGGGGGCTACGAGACACCGCAGAGACAGGTGAGAGACTGCTGGGGGGCTACGAGACACCGCACAGACAGGTGAGAGACTGCTGGGGCGCTACGAGACACCGCAGAGACAGGTGAGAGACTGCTGGGGGGGGCTACGAGACACCGCAGAGACAGGTGAGAGACTGCTGGGGGGCTACGAGACACCGCAGAGACAGGTGAGAGACTGCTGGGGGGCTACGAGACACCGCAGAGACAGGTGAGAGACTGCTGGGGGGGCTACGAGACACCGCAGAGACAGGTGAGAGACTGCTGGGGGGCTATGAGACACCGCAGAGACAGGTGAGCGACTGCTGGGGGAGCTACGAGACACCGCAGAGACAGGTGAGAGACTGCTGGGGGGGCTACGAGACACCGCAGAGACAGGTGAGAGACTGCTGGGGGGGCTACGAGACACCGCAGAGACAGGTGAGAGACTGCTGGGGGGCTACGAGACACCGCAGAGACAGGTGAGAGACTGCTGGGGCGCTACGAGACACCGCAGAGACAGGTGAGAGACTGCTGGGGGGCTACGAGACACCGCAGAGACAGGTGAGAGACTGCTGGGGGGGCAGCAGTCTCACCTGGGGGGGGCTACGAGACACCGCAGAGACAGGTGAGAGACTGCTGGGGCGCTACGAGACACCGCAGAGACAGGTGAGAGACTGCTGGGGGGCTACGAGACACCGCAGAGACAGGTGAGAGACTGCTGGGGGGGCAGCAGTCTCACCTGGGGGGGGCTACGAGACACCGCAGAGACAGGTGAGAGACTGCTGGGGGGCTACGAGACACCGCAGAGACAGGTGAGAGACTGCTGGGGGGCTACGAGACACCGCAGAGACAGGTGAGGGACTGCTGGGGGGGCTACGAGACACCGCAGAGACAGGTGAGACTGCTGGGGGGCTACGAGACACCGCAGAGACAGGTGAGGGACTGCTGGGGGGGCTACGAGACACCGCAGAGACAGGTGAGGGACTGCTGGGGGGCTACGAGACACCGCAGAGACAGGTGAGAGACTGCTGGGGGGCTACGAGACACCGCAGAGACAGGTGAGAGACTGCTGGGGGGGTACGAGACAACGCAGAGACAGGTGAGAGACTGCTGGGGGGCTACGAGACACCGCAGAGACAGGGGAGGGACTGCTGGGGGACTATGAGACACCGCAGAGATAGGTGAGAGACTGCTGGGGGGGGCTACGAGACACCGCAGAGACAGGTGAGAGACTGCTGGGGGGCTACGAAACACCGCAGAGACAGGTGAGACTGCTGGGGGGCTACGAGACACCTCAGAGACATGTGAGAGACTGCTGGGGGGCTACGAGACACCGCAGAGACAGGTGAGAGACTGCTGGGGGGGCTACGAGACACCGCAGAGACAGGTGAGAGACTGCTGGGGGGGCTACGAGACACCTCAGAGACAGGTGAGAGACTGCTGGGGGGCTATGAGACACCGCAGAGACAGGTGAGCGACTGCTGGGGGAGCTACGAGACACCGCAGAGACAGGTGAGAGACTGCTGGGGGGGCTACGAGACACCGCAGAGACAGGTGAGAGACTGCTGGGGGGGCTACGAGACACCGCAGAGACAGGTGAGACTGCTGGGGGGCTACGAGACACCGCAGAGACAGGTGAGGGACTGCTGGGGGGGCTACGAGACACCGCAGAGACAGGTGAGGGACTGCTGGGGGGCTACGAGACACCGCAGAGACAGGTGAGAGACTGCTGGGGGGCTACGAGACACCGCAGAGACAGGTGAGAGACTGCTTGGGGGGCTACGAGACACCGCAGAGACAGGTGAGAGACTGCTGGGGGGGCTACGAGACAACGCAGAGACAGGTGAGAGACTGCTGGGGGGCTACGAGACACCGCAGAGACAGGTGAGGGACTGCTGGGGGACTATGAGACACCGCAGAGATAGGTGAGAGACTGCTGGGGGGGGCTACGAGACACCGCAGAGACAGGTGAGAGACTGCTGGGGGGCTACGAGACACCGCAGAGACAGGTGAGAGACTGCTGGGGGGCTACGAGACACCGCAGAGACAGGTGAGAGACTGCTGGGGGGGCTACGAGACACCGCAGAGACAGGTGAGAGACTGCTGGGGGGCTATGAGACACCGCAGAGACAGGTGAGCGACTGCTGGGGGAGCTACGAGACACCGCAGAGACAGGTGAGAGACTGCTGGGGGGGCTACGAGACACCGCAGAGACAGGTGAGAGACTGCTGGGGGGGCTACGAGACACCGCAGAGACAGGTGAGAGACTGCTGGGGGGCTACGAGACACCGCACAGACAGGTGAGAGACTGCTGGGGCGCTACGAGACACCGCAGAGACAGGTGAGAGACTGCTGGGGGGGGCTACGAGACACCGCAGAGACAGGTGAGAGACTGCTGGGGGGCTACGAGACACCGCAGAGACAGGTGAGAGACTGCTGGGGGGCTACGAGACACCGCAGAGACAGGTGAGAGACTGCTGGGGGGGCTACGAGACACCGCAGAGACAGGTGAGAGACTGCTGGGGGGCTATGAGACACCGCAGAGACAGGTGAGCGACTGCTGGGGGAGCTACGAGACACCGCAGAGACAGGTGAGAGACTGCTGGGGGGGCTACGAGACACCGCAGAGACAGGTGAGAGACTGCTGGGGGGGCTACGAGACACCGCAGAGACAGGTGAGAGACTGCTGGGGGGCTACGAGACACCGCAGAGACAGGTGAGAGACTGCTGGGGCGCTACGAGACACCGCAGAGACAGGTGAGAGACTGCTGGGGGGCTACGAGACACCGCAGAGACAGGTGAGAGACTGCTGGGGGGGCAGCAGTCTCACCTGGGGGGGGCTACGAGACACCGCAGAGACAGGTGAGAGACTGCTGGGGGGCTACGAGACACCGCAGAGACAGGGCAGAGACTGCTGGGGGGGCTACGAGACACCGTAGAGAAAGGTGAGGGACTGCTGGGGGGCTACGAGACACCGCAGAGACAGGTGAGAGACTACTGGGGGACTACGAGACACCGCAGAGACAGGTGAGAGACTGCTGGGGGGGCTACGAGACACCGCAGAGACAGGTGAGAGACTGCTGGGGGGGCTACGAGACACCGCAGAGACAGGTGAGAGACTGCTGGGGGGGCTATGAGACACCGCAGAGACAGGTGAGACTGCTGGGGGGCTACGACCACCGCAGAGACAGGTGAGAGACTGCTGGGGGGCTACGAGACACCGCAGAGACAGGTGAGAGACTGCTGGGGGGCTACGAGACACCGCAGAGACAGGTGAGCGACTGCTGGGGGGGCTACGAGACACCGCAGAGACAGGTGAGAGACTGCTGGGGGGCTACGAGACACCGCAGAGACAGGTGAGAGACTGCTGGGGGGGCTACGAGACACCGCAGAGACAGGTGAGAGACTGCTGGGGGGCTACGAGACACCGCAGAGACAGGTGAGAGACTGCTGGGGGGCTACGAGACACCGCAGAGACAGGTGAGAGACTGCTGGGGGGGCTACGAGACACCGCAGAGACAGGTGAGAGACTGCTGGGGGGGCTACGAGACACCGCAGAGACAGGTGAGAGACTGCTGGGGGGCTACGAGACACCGCAGAGACAGGTGAGAGACTGCTGGGGGGCTACGAGACACCGCAGAGACAGGTGAGAGGCTGCTGGGGGGCTACGAGACACCGCAGAGACAGGTGAGAGACTGCTGGGGGGGCTACGAAACACCGCAGAGACAGGTGAGAGGCTGCTGGGGGGCTATGAGACACCGCAGCGACAGGTGAGAGACTGCTGGGGGGGCTACGAGACACCGCAGAGACAGGTGAGAGACTGCTGGGGGGGCTACGAGACACCGCAGAGACAGGGCAGAGACTGCTGGGGGGGGGCTACGAGACACCGCAGAGACAGGTGAGACTGCTTGGGGGGCTACGAGACACCGCAGAGACAGGTGAGAGACTGCTGGGGGGGGGCTACGAGACACCGCAGAGACAGGTGAGAGACTGCTGGGGGGCTACGAGACACCACAGAGACAGGTGGGAGACTGCTGGGGGCTACGAGACACCGCAGAGACAGGTGAGAGACTGCTGGGAGGGCTACGAGACACCGCAGAGACAGGTGAGAGACTGCTGGGGGGCTACGAGACACCGCAGAGACAGGTGAGACTGCTGGGGGGGCTACGAGACACCTCAGAGACAGGTGAGAGACTGCTGGGGGGCTACGAGACACCGCAGAGACAGGTGAGACTGCTGGGGGGCTACGAGACACCGCAGAGACAGGTGAGAGACTGCTGGGGGGCTACGAGACACCGCAGAGACAGGTGAGAGACTGCTGGGGGGCTACGAGACACCGCAGAGACAGGTGAGGGACTGCTGGGGGGGCTACGAGACACCGCAGAGACAGGTGAGACTGCTGGGGGGCTACGAGACACCGCAGAGACAGGTGAGGGACTGCTGGGGGGGCTACGAGACACCGCAGAGACAGGTGAGGGACTGCTGGGGGGCTACGAGACACCGCAGAGACAGGTGAGAGACTGCTGGGGGGCTACGAGACACCGCAGAGACAGGTGAGAGACTGCTGGGGGGGCTACGAGACAACGCAGAGACAGGTGAGAGACTGCTGGGGGGCTACGAGACACCGCAGAGACAGGGGAGGGACTGCTGGGGGACTATGAGACACCGCAGAGATAGGTGAGAGACTGCTGGGGGGGGCTACGAGACACCGCAGAGACAGGTGAGAGACTGCTGGGGGGCTACGAAACACCGCAGAGACAGGTGAGACTGCTGGGGGGCTACGAGACACCTCAGAGACATGTGAGAGACTGCTGGGGGGCTACGAGACACCGCAGAGACAGGTGAGAGACTGCTGGGGGGGCTACGAGACACCGCAGAGACAGGTGAGAGACTGCTGGGGGGGCTACGAGACACCTCAGAGACAGGTGAGAGACTGCTGGGGGGCTATGAGACACCGCAGAGACAGGTGAGCGACTGCTGGGGGAGCTACGAGACACCGCAGAGACAGGTGAGAGACTGCTGGGGGGGCTACGAGACACCGCAGAGACAGGTGAGAGACTGCTGGGGGGGCTACGAGACACCGCAGAGACAGGTGAGAGACTGCTGGGGGGGCTACGAGACACCGCAGAGACAGGTGAGAGACTGCTGGGGGGCTACGAGACACCGCACAGACAGGTGAGAGACTGCTGGGGCGCTACGAGACACCGCAGAGACAGGTGAGAGACTGCTGGGGGGGGCTACGAGACACCGCAGAGACAGGTGAGAGACTGCTGGGGGGCTACGAGACACCGCAGAGACAGGTGAGAGACTGCTGGGGGGCTACGAGACACCGCAGAGACAGGTGAGAGACTGCTGGGGGGGCTACGAGACACCGCAGAGACAGGTGAGAGACTGCTGGGGGGCTAGGAGACACCGCAGAGACAGGTGAGCGACTGCTGGGGGAGCTACGAGACACCGCAGAGACAGGTGAGAGACTGCTGGGGGGGCTACGAGACACCGCAGAGACAGGTGAGAGACTGCTGGGGGGGCTACGAGACACCGCAGAGACAGGTGAGAGACTGCTGGGGGGCTACGAGACACCGCAGAGACAGGTGAGAGACTGCTGGGGCGCTACGAGACACCGCAGAGACAGGTGAGAGACTGCTGGGGGGCTACGAGACACCGCAGAGACAGGTGAGAGACTGCTGGGGGGGCAGCAGTCTCACCTGGGGGGGGCTACGAGACACCGCAGAGACAGGTGAGAGACTGCTGGGGCGCTACGAGACACCGCAGAGACAGGTGAGAGACTGCTGGGGGGCTACGAGACACCGCAGAGACAGGTGAGAGACTGCTGGGGGGGCAGCAGTCTCACCTGGGGGGGGCTACGAGACACCGCAGAGACAGGTGAGAGACTGCTGGGGGGCTACGAGACACCGCAGAGACAGGTGAGAGACTGCTGGGGGGCTACGAGACACCGCAGAGACAGGTGAGGGACTGCTGGGGGGGCTACGAGACACCGCAGAGACAGGTGAGACTGCTGGGGGGCTACGAGACACCGCAGAGACAGGTGAGGGACTGCTGGGGGGGCTACGAGACACCGCAGAGACAGGTGAGGGACTGCTGGGGGGCTACGAGACACCGCAGAGACAGGTGAGAGACTGCTGGGGGGCTACGAGACACCGCAGAGACAGGTGAGAGACTGCTGGGGGGGCTACGAGACACCGCAGAGACAGGTGAGAGACTGCTGGGGGGGCTACGAGACACCGCAGAGACAGGTGAGAGACTGCTGGGGGGCTACGAGACACCGCAGAGACAGGGGAGGGACTGCTGGGGGACTATGAGACACCGCAGAGATAGGTGAGAGACTGCTGGGGGGGGCTACGAGACACCGCAGAGACAGGTGAGAGACTGCTGGGGGGCTACGAAACACCGCAGAGACAGGTGAGACTGCTGGGGGGCTACGAGACACCTCAGAGACATGTGAGAGACTGCTGGGGGGCTACGAGACACCGCAGAGACAGGTGAGAGACTGCTGGGGGGGCTACGAGACACCGCAGAGACAGGTGAGAGACTGCTGGGGGGGCTACGAGACACCTCAGAGACAGGTGAGAGACTGCTGGGGGGCTATGAGACACCGCAGAGACAGGTGAGCGACTGCTGGGGGAGCTACGAGACACCGCAGAGACAGGTGAGAGACTGCTGGGGGGGCTACGAGACACCGCAGAGACAGGTGAGAGACTGCTGGGGGGGCTACGAGACACCGCAGAGACAGGTGAGACTGCTGGGGGGCTACGAGACACCGCAGAGACAGGTGAGGGACTGCTGGGGGGGCTACGAGACACCGCAGAGACAGGTGAGGGACTGCTGGGGGGCTACGAGACACCGCAGAGACAGGTGAGAGACTGCTGGGGGGCTACGAGACACCGCAGAGACAGGTGAGAGACTGCTTGGGGGGCTACGAGACACCGCAGAGACAGGTGAGAGACTGCTGGGGGGGCTACGAGACAACGCAGAGACAGGTGAGAGACTGCTGGGGGGCTACGAGACACCGCAGAGACAGGTGAGGGACTGCTGGGGGACTATGAGACACCGCAGAGATAGGTGAGAGACTGCTGGGGGGGGCTACGAGACACCGCAGAGACAGGTGAGAGACTGCTGGGGGGCTACGAGACACCGCAGAGACAGGTGAGAGACTGCTGGGGGGCTACGAGACACCGCAGAGACAGGTGAGAGACTGCTGGGGGGGCTACGAGACACCGCAGAGACAGGTGAGAGACTGCTGGGGGGCTATGAGACACCGCAGAGACAGGTGAGCGACTGCTGGGGGAGCTACGAGACACCGCAGAGACAGGTGAGAGACTGCTGGGGGGGCTACGAGACACCGCAGAGACAGGTGAGAGACTGCTGGGGGGGCTACGAGACACCGCAGAGACAGGTGAGAGACTGCTGGGGGGCTACGAGACACCGCACAGACAGGTGAGAGACTGCTGGGGCGCTACGAGACACCGCAGAGACAGGTGAGAGACTGCTGGGGGGGGCTACGAGACACCGCAGAGACAGGTGAGAGACTGCTGGGGGGCTACGAGACACCGCAGAGACAGGTGAGAGACTGCTGGGGGGGCTACGAGACACCGCAGAGACAGGTGAGAGACTGCTGGGGGGCTATGAGACACCGCAGAGACAGGTGAGCGACTGCTGGGGGAGCTACGAGACACCGCAGAGACAGGTGAGAGACTGCTGGGGGGGCTACGAGACACCGCAGAGACAGGTGAGAGACTGCTGGGGGGGCTACGAGACACCGCAGAGACAGGTGAGAGACTGCTGGGGGGCTACGAGACACCGCAGAGACAGGTGAGAGACTGCTGGGGCGCTACGAGACACCGCAGAGACAGGTGAGAGACTGCTGGGGGGCTACGAGACACCGCAGAGACAGGTGAGAGACTGCTGGGGGGGCAGCAGTCTCACCTGGGGGGGGCTACGAGACACCGCAGAGACAGGTGAGAGACTGCTGGGGCGCTACGAGACACCGCAGAGACAGGTGAGAGACTGCTGGGGGGCTACGAGACACCGCAGAGACAGGTGAGAGACTGCTGGGGGGGCAGCAGTCTCACCTGGGGGGGGCTACGAGACACCGCAGAGACAGGTGAGAGACTGCTGGGGGGCTACGAGACACCGCAGAGACAGGTGAGAGACTGCTGGGGGGCTACGAGACACCGCAGAGACAGGTGAGGGACTGCTGGGGGGGCTACGAGACACCGCAGAGACAGGTGAGACTGCTGGGGGGCTACGAGACACCGCAGAGACAGGTGAGGGACTGCTGGGGGGGCTACGAGACACCGCAGAGACAGGTGAGGGACTGCTGGGGGGCTACGAGACACCGCAGAGACAGGTGAGAGACTGCTGGGGGGCTACGAGACACCGCAGAGACAGGTGAGAGACTGCTGGGGGGGTACGAGACAACGCAGAGACAGGTGAGAGACTGCTGGGGGGCTACGAGACACCGCAGAGACAGGGGAGGGACTGCTGGGGGACTATGAGACACCGCAGAGATAGGTGAGAGACTGCTGGGGGGGGCTACGAGACACCGCAGAGACAGGTGAGAGACTGCTGGGGGGCTACGAAACACCGCAGAGACAGGTGAGACTGCTGGGGGGCTACGAGACACCTCAGAGACATGTGAGAGACTGCTGGGGGGCTACGAGACACCGCAGAGACAGGTGAGAGACTGCTGGGGGGGCTACGAGACACCGCAGAGACAGGTGAGAGACTGCTGGGGGGGCTACGAGACACCTCAGAGACAGGTGAGAGACTGCTGGGGGGCTATGAGACACCGCAGAGACAGGTGAGCGACTGCTGGGGGAGCTACGAGACACCGCAGAGACAGGTGAGAGACTGCTGGGGGGGCTACGAGACACCGCAGAGACAGGTGAGAGACTGCTGGGGGGGCTACGAGACACCGCAGAGACAGGTGAGACTGCTGGGGGGCTACGAGACACCGCAGAGACAGGTGAGGGACTGCTGGGGGGGCTACGAGACACCGCAGAGACAGGTGAGGGACTGCTGGGGGGCTACGAGACACCGCAGAGACAGGTGAGAGACTGCTGGGGGGCTACGAGACACCGCAGAGACAGGTGAGAGACTGCTTGGGGGGCTACGAGACACCGCAGAGACAGGTGAGAGACTGCTGGGGGGGCTACGAGACAACGCAGAGACAGGTGAGAGACTGCTGGGGGGCTACGAGACACCGCAGAGACAGGTGAGGGACTGCTGGGGGACTATGAGACACCGCAGAGATAGGTGAGAGACTGCTGGGGGGGGCTACGAGACACCGCAGAGACAGGTGAGAGACTGCTGGGGGGCTACGAGACACCGCAGAGACAGGTGAGAGACTGCTGGGGGGCTACGAGACACCGCAGAGACAGGTGAGAGACTGCTGGGGGGGCTACGAGACACCGCAGAGACAGGTGAGAGACTGCTGGGGGGCTATGAGACACCGCAGAGACAGGTGAGCGACTGCTGGGGGAGCTACGAGACACCGCAGAGACAGGTGAGAGACTGCTGGGGGGGCTACGAGACACCGCAGAGACAGGTGAGAGACTGCTGGGGGGGCTACGAGACACCGCAGAGACAGGTGAGAGACTGCTGGGGGGCTACGAGACACCGCACAGACAGGTGAGAGACTGCTGGGGCGCTACGAGACACCGCAGAGACAGGTGAGAGACTGCTGGGGGGGGCTACGAGACACCGCAGAGACAGGTGAGAGACTGCTGGGGGGCTACGAGACACCGCAGAGACAGGTGAGAGACTGCTGGGGGGCTACGAGACACCGCAGAGACAGGTGAGAGACTGCTGGGGGGGCTACGAGACACCGCAGAGACAGGTGAGAGACTGCTGGGGGGCTATGAGACACCGCAGAGACAGGTGAGCGACTGCTGGGGGAGCTACGAGACACCGCAGAGACAGGTGAGAGACTGCTGGGGGGGCTACGAGACACCGCAGAGACAGGTGAGAGACTGCTGGGGGGGCTACGAGACACCGCAGAGACAGGTGAGAGACTGCTGGGGGGCTACGAGACACCGCAGAGACAGGTGAGAGACTGCTGGGGCGCTACGAGACACCGCAGAGACAGGTGAGAGACTGCTGGGGGGCTACGAGACACCGCAGAGACAGGTGAGAGACTGCTGGGGGGGCAGCAGTCTCACCTGGGGGGGGCTACGAGACACCGCAGAGACAGGTGAGAGACTGCTGGGGGGCTACGAGACACCGCAGAGACAGGGCAGAGACTGCTGGGGGGGCTACGAGACACCGTAGAGAAAGGTGAGGGACTGCTGGGGGGCTACGAGACACCGCAGAGACAGGTGAGAGACTACTGGGGGACTACGAGACACCGCAGAGACAGGTGAGAGACTGCTGGGGGGGCTACGAGACACCGCAGAGACAGGTGAGAGACTGCTGGGGGGGCTACGAGACACCGCAGAGACAGGTGAGAGACTGCTGGGGGGGCTATGAGACACCGCAGAGACAGGTGAGACTGCTGGGGGGCTACGACCACCGCAGAGACAGGTGAGAGACTGCTGGGGGGCTACGAGACACCGCAGAGACAGGTGAGAGACTGCTGGGGGGCTACGAGACACCGCAGAGACAGGTGAGCGACTGCTGGGGGGGCTACGAGACACCGCAGAGACAGGTGAGAGACTGCTGGGGGGCTACGAGACACCGCAGAGACAGGTGAGAGACTGCTGGGGGGGCTACGAGACACCGCAGAGACAGGTGAGAGACTGCTGGGGGGCTACGAGACACCGCAGAGACAGGTGAGAGACTGCTGGGGGGCTACGAGACACCGCAGAGACAGGTGAGAGACTGCTGGGGGGGCTACGAGACACCGCAGAGACAGGTGAGAGACTGCTGGGGGGGCTACGAGACACCGCAGAGACAGGTGAGAGACTGCTGGGGGGCTACGAGACACCGCAGAGACAGGTGAGAGACTGCTGGGGGGCTACGAGACACCGCAGAGACAGGTGAGAGGCTGCTGGGGGGCTACGAGACACCGCAGAGACAGGTGAGAGACTGCTGGGGGGGCTACGAAACACCGCAGAGACAGGTGAGAGGCTGCTGGGGGGCTATGAGACACCGCAGCGACAGGTGAGAGACTGCTGGGGGGGCTACGAGACACCGCAGAGACAGGTGAGAGACTGCTGGGGGGGCTACGAGACACCGCAGAGACAGGGCAGAGACTGCTGGGGGGGGGCTACGAGACACCGCAGAGACAGGTGAGACTGCTTGGGGGGCTACGAGACACCGCAGAGACAGGTGAGAGACTGCTGGGGGGGGGCTACGAGACACCGCAGAGACAGGTGAGAGACTGCTGGGGGGCTACGAGACACCACAGAGACAGGTGGGAGACTGCTGGGGGCTACGAGACACCGCAGAGACAGGTGAGAGACTGCTGGGAGGGCTACGAGACACCGCAGAGACAGGTGAGAGACTGCTGGGGGGCTACGAGACACCGCAGAGACAGGTGAGACTGCTGGGGGGGCTACGAGACACCTCAGAGACAGGTGAGAGACTGCTGGGGGGCTACGAGACACCGCAGAGACAGGTGAGACTGCTGGGGGGCTACGAGACACCGCAGAGACAGGTGAGAGACTGCTGGGGGGCTACGAGACACCGCAGAGACAGGTGAGAGACTGCTGGGGGGCTACGAGACACCGCAGAGACAGGTGAGGGACTGCTGGGGGGGCTACGAGACACCGCAGAGACAGGTGAGACTGCTGGGGGGCTACGAGACACCGCAGAGACAGGTGAGGGACTGCTGGGGGGGCTACGAGACACCGCAGAGACAGGTGAGGGACTGCTGGGGGGCTACGAGACACCGCAGAGACAGGTGAGAGACTGCTGGGGGGCTACGAGACACCGCAGAGACAGGTGAGAGACTGCTGGGGGGGCTACGAGACAACGCAGAGACAGGTGAGAGACTGCTGGGGGGCTACGAGACACCGCAGAGACAGGGGAGGGACTGCTGGGGGACTATGAGACACCGCAGAGATAGGTGAGAGACTGCTGGGGGGGGCTACGAGACACCGCAGAGACAGGTGAGAGACTGCTGGGGGGCTACGAAACACCGCAGAGACAGGTGAGACTGCTGGGGGGCTACGAGACACCTCAGAGACATGTGAGAGACTGCTGGGGGGCTACGAGACACCGCAGAGACAGGTGAGAGACTGCTGGGGGGGCTACGAGACACCGCAGAGACAGGTGAGAGACTGCTGGGGGGGCTACGAGACACCTCAGAGACAGGTGAGAGACTGCTGGGGGGCTATGAGACACCGCAGAGACAGGTGAGCGACTGCTGGGGGAGCTACGAGACACCGCAGAGACAGGTGAGAGACTGCTGGGGGGGCTACGAGACACCGCAGAGACAGGTGAGAGACTGCTGGGGGGGCTACGAGACACCGCAGAGACAGGTGAGAGACTGCTGGGGGGGCTACGAGACACCGCAGAGACAGGTGAGAGACTGCTGGGGGGCTACGAGACACCGCACAGACAGGTGAGAGACTGCTGGGGCGCTACGAGACACCGCAGAGACAGGTGAGAGACTGCTGGGGGGGGCTACGAGACACCGCAGAGACAGGTGAGAGACTGCTGGGGGGCTACGAGACACCGCAGAGACAGGTGAGAGACTGCTGGGGGGCTACGAGACACCGCAGAGACAGGTGAGAGACTGCTGGGGGGGCTACGAGACACCGCAGAGACAGGTGAGAGACTGCTGGGGGGCTAGGAGACACCGCAGAGACAGGTGAGCGACTGCTGGGGGAGCTACGAGACACCGCAGAGACAGGTGAGAGACTGCTGGGGGGGCTACGAGACACCGCAGAGACAGGTGAGAGACTGCTGGGGGGGCTACGAGACACCGCAGAGACAGGTGAGAGACTGCTGGGGGGCTACGAGACACCGCAGAGACAGGTGAGAGACTGCTGGGGCGCTACGAGACACCGCAGAGACAGGTGAGAGACTGCTGGGGGGCTACGAGACACCGCAGAGACAGGTGAGAGACTGCTGGGGGGGCAGCAGTCTCACCTGGGGGGGGCTACGAGACACCGCAGAGACAGGTGAGAGACTGCTGGGGCGCTACGAGACACCGCAGAGACAGGTGAGAGACTGCTGGGGGGCTACGAGACACCGCAGAGACAGGTGAGAGACTGCTGGGGGGGCAGCAGTCTCACCTGGGGGGGGCTACGAGACACCGCAGAGACAGGTGAGAGACTGCTGGGGGGCTACGAGACACCGCAGAGACAGGTGAGAGACTGCTGGGGGGCTACGAGACACCGCAGAGACAGGTGAGGGACTGCTGGGGGGGCTACGAGACACCGCAGAGACAGGTGAGACTGCTGGGGGGCTACGAGACACCGCAGAGACAGGTGAGGGACTGCTGGGGGGGCTACGAGACACCGCAGAGACAGGTGAGGGACTGCTGGGGGGCTACGAGACACCGCAGAGACAGGTGAGAGACTGCTGGGGGGCTACGAGACACCGCAGAGACAGGTGAGAGACTGCTGGGGGGGCTACGAGACACCGCAGAGACAGGTGAGAGACTGCTGGGGGGGCTACGAGACACCGCAGAGACAGGTGAGAGACTGCTGGGGGGCTACGAGACACCGCAGAGACAGGGGAGGGACTGCTGGGGGACTATGAGACACCGCAGAGATAGGTGAGAGACTGCTGGGGGGGGCTACGAGACACCGCAGAGACAGGTGAGAGACTGCTGGGGGGCTACGAAACACCGCAGAGACAGGTGAGACTGCTGGGGGGCTACGAGACACCTCAGAGACATGTGAGAGACTGCTGGGGGGCTACGAGACACCGCAGAGACAGGTGAGAGACTGCTGGGGGGGCTACGAGACACCGCAGAGACAGGTGAGAGACTGCTGGGGGGGCTACGAGACACCTCAGAGACAGGTGAGAGACTGCTGGGGGGCTATGAGACACCGCAGAGACAGGTGAGCGACTGCTGGGGGAGCTACGAGACACCGCAGAGACAGGTGAGAGACTGCTGGGGGGGCTACGAGACACCGCAGAGACAGGTGAGAGACTGCTGGGGGGGCTACGAGACACCGCAGAGACAGGTGAGACTGCTGGGGGGCTACGAGACACCGCAGAGACAGGTGAGGGACTGCTGGGGGGGCTACGAGACACCGCAGAGACAGGTGAGGGACTGCTGGGGGGCTACGAGACACCGCAGAGACAGGTGAGAGACTGCTGGGGGGCTACGAGACACCGCAGAGACAGGTGAGAGACTGCTTGGGGGGCTACGAGACACCGCAGAGACAGGTGAGAGACTGCTGGGGGGGCTACGAGACAACGCAGAGACAGGTGAGAGACTGCTGGGGGGCTACGAGACACCGCAGAGACAGGTGAGGGACTGCTGGGGGACTATGAGACACCGCAGAGATAGGTGAGAGACTGCTGGGGGGGGCTACGAGACACCGCAGAGACAGGTGAGAGACTGCTGGGGGGCTACGAGACACCGCAGAGACAGGTGAGAGACTGCTGGGGGGCTACGAGACACCGCAGAGACAGGTGAGAGACTGCTGGGGGGGCTACGAGACACCGCAGAGACAGGTGAGAGACTGCTGGGGGGCTATGAGACACCGCAGAGACAGGTGAGCGACTGCTGGGGGAGCTACGAGACACCGCAGAGACAGGTGAGAGACTGCTGGGGGGGCTACGAGACACCGCAGAGACAGGTGAGAGACTGCTGGGGGGGCTACGAGACACCGCAGAGACAGGTGAGAGACTGCTGGGGGGCTACGAGACACCGCACAGACAGGTGAGAGACTGCTGGGGCGCTACGAGACACCGCAGAGACAGGTGAGAGACTGCTGGGGGGGGCTACGAGACACCGCAGAGACAGGTGAGAGACTGCTGGGGGGCTACGAGACACCGCAGAGACAGGTGAGAGACTGCTGGGGGGGCTACGAGACACCGCAGAGACAGGTGAGAGACTGCTGGGGGGCTATGAGACACCGCAGAGACAGGTGAGCGACTGCTGGGGGAGCTACGAGACACCGCAGAGACAGGTGAGAGACTGCTGGGGGGGCTACGAGACACCGCAGAGACAGGTGAGAGACTGCTGGGGGGGCTACGAGACACCGCAGAGACAGGTGAGAGACTGCTGGGGGGCTACGAGACACCGCAGAGACAGGTGAGAGACTGCTGGGGCGCTACGAGACACCGCAGAGACAGGTGAGAGACTGCTGGGGGGCTACGAGACACCGCAGAGACAGGTGAGAGACTGCTGGGGGGGCAGCAGTCTCACCTGGGGGGGGCTACGAGACACCGCAGAGACAGGGGGGGAAGTAGTTCCCTTTTATATGTCATGTTTTCTTCCCTCAGATCTGCTACGAACAGAAACTGAACAAAAGACGGTGAGAACCGACCTAATGCAACCATCCATCCATCCATATCCATCCATCCATATCCATCCATCATATCCATCCATCATATCCATCCATCATATCCATCCATCCATCATATCCATCCATCCATCCATCCATCATATCCATCCATCCATCATATCCATCCATCATATCTATCCATCCATCCATCCATCATATCCATCCATCCATCCATCCATATGTATCCATCCATCCATCATATCTATCCATCCATCCATCCATCATATCTATCCATCCATCCATCATATCTATCCATCCATCCATCATATCTATCCATCCATCCATCCATCATATCTATCCATCCATCCATCCATCATATCTATCCATCCATCCATCATATCTATCCATCCATCCATCCATCATATCTATCCATCCATCCATCATATCTATCCATCCATCCATCATATCTATCCATCCATCCATCCATCATATCTATCCATCCATCATATCCATCCATCCATCATATCCATCCATCCATCCATCATATCCATCCATCCATATGTATCCATCCATCCATCATATCCATCCATCCATCATATCCATCCATCCATCATATCCATCCATCCATCATATCCATCCATCATATCCATCCATCCATCATATCCATCCATACATCCATCCATATGTATCCATCCATCCATCATATCCATCCATCCATCCATCCATCATATCCATCCATCATATCCATCCATCATATCCATCCATCCATCATATCCATCCATCCATCCATCCATCATATCCATCCATACATCCATCCATATGTATCCATCCATCCATCATATCCATCCATCCATCATATCCATCCATCCATATGTATCCATCCATCCATCATATCCATCCATCCATCATATCCATCCATCATATCCATCCATCCATCCATCCATCATATCTATCCATCCATCCATCCATCCATCATATGTATCCATCCATCCATTATATGTTACTATATCTATCTATCCATGTACCAGCCATGACCTCCATGTGCTCCTCACACAATCCCCATTGTACCAGCCATGACCTCCATGTGCTCCACACACAATCACCATTGTACCAGCCATGACCTCCATGTGCTCCTCACAATCACCATTGTACCAGCCATGACCTCCATGTGCTCCACACACAATCACCATTGTACCGGCCATGACCTCCATGTGCTCCACACACAATCACCATTGTACCGGCCATGACCTCCATGTGCTCCTCACACAATCACCATTGTACCGGCCATGACCTCCATGTGCTCCTCACACAATCACCATTGTACCGGCCATGACCTCCATGTGCTCCTCACACAATCACCATTGTACCGGCCATGACCTCCATGTGCTCCTCACACAATCACCATTGTACCGGCCATGACCTCCATGTGCTCCTCACAATCACCATTGTACCGGCCATGACCTCCATGTGCTCCTCACAATCGCCACTGTACCGGCCATGACCTCCATGTGCTCCACACACAATCACCATTGTACCGGCCATGACCTCCATGTGCTCCACACACAATCCCCATTGTACCAGCCATGACCTCCATGTGCTCCACACACAATCCCCATTGTACCGGCCATGACCTCCATGTGCTCCTCACACAATCCCCATTGTACCGGCCATGACCTCCATGTGCTCCTCACACAATCCCCATTGTACCGGCCATGACCTCCATGTGCTCCTCACACAATCCCCATTGTACCGGCCATGACCTCCATGTGCTCCACACACAATCACCATTGTACCGGCCATGACCTCCATGTGCTCCTCACACAATCACCATTGTACCGGCCATGACCTCCATGTGCTCCTCACACAATCACCATTGTACCGGCCATGACCTCCATGTGCTCCTCACACAATCACCATTGTACCGGCCATGACCTCCATGTGCTCCTCACACAATCACCATTGTACCGGCCATGACCTCCATGTGTTCCTCACAATCACCATTGTACCGGCCATGACCTCCATGTGCTCCTCACAATCGCCACTGTACCGGCCATGACCTCCATGTGCTCCTCACACAATCCCCATTGTACCGGCCATGACCTCCATGTGCTCCTCATACAATCCCCATTGTACCGGCCATGACCTCCATGTGCTCCTCACACAATCCCCATTGTACCGGCCATGACCTCCATGTGCTCCACACACAATCCCCATTGTACCGGCCATGACCTCCATGTGCTCCTCACACAATCCCCATTGTACCGGCCATGACCTCCATGTGCTCCACACACAATCCCCATTGTACCAGCCATGACCTCCATGTGCTCCTCACACAATCCCCATTGTACCGGCCATGACCTCCATGTGCTCCTCACACAATCCCCATTGTACCGGCCATGACCTCCATGTGCTCCACACAATCCCCATTGTACCGGCCATGACCTCCATGTGCTCCTCACAATCATCATTGTACCAGCCATGACCTCCATGTGCTCCACACACAATCACCATTGTACCAGCCATGACCTCCATGTGCTCCACACACAATCACCATTGTACCAGCCATGACCTCCATGTGCTCCACACACAATCCCCATTGTACCGGCCATGACCTCCATGTGCTCCTCACAATCATCATTGTACCGGCCATGACCTCCATGTGCTCCTCACACAATTCCCATTGTACCGGCCATGACCTCCATGTGCTCCTCACACAATCACCACTGTACCGGCCATGACCTCCATGTGCTCCACACACAATCACCATTGTACCAGCCATGACCTCCATGTGCTCCACACACAATCCCCATTGTACCGGCCATGACCTCCTTGTGCTCCTCACACAATTCCCATTGTACCGGCCATGACCTCCTTGTGCTCCTCACAATCACCATTGTAGCAGCCATGACCTCCATGTGCTCCTCACAATCACCATTGTACCAGCCATGACCTCCATGTGCTCCACACACAATCACCATTGTACCAGCCATGACCTCCATGTGCTCCTCACAATCGTCATTGTATAGTGTATGACCCATTTCCTTTCTTCTAGAGCCTGAAAACGAAGCCCTCCAAGGGGCAGAACAAGAGAAAAAATCAGAGGAAAAGCTGTGATTTACCAACCAATAACTTCTCTGACGAAGCCTCCAAAGAACAGACAGAAAACTCCACCCACAAAGAACTGGAGCCTTGCCTCTGAGGAGCAGAATTGCCATGGCAGTACCAAGGACTTTCCTGATCCTCCTTGTCACAGAGCTGACACTCATCTCTTCAGAAAGGCTTTTCCATGCCCGGGATCGCTCTGATATCCAGACGAGGCCAAGGGATAAAGCCGACTCCATCCTTACAAGAGAATATGCTCAGGTATCCGTCTATCCATATCTCTAAATGTAGGTGTGAGTCTGCTGGAGACCTATCCAGGTACTTTGTATCCATTAAAGGACGACCCTACTCCTAACACCCCCCCCCCCTCCTACCGGGGGCACCAATCATATAAAACTAATGCCACCAGTCACAAGAAGCCAGGATTTTCCTGTGTCCACCATAGTACACCCAGAGCAGCCATCTTGTATGTCTCTAGTAGGTGATGGAAATGTAGAACAATTCATCTGATCAGTGATACTCAAGCTATAGAGCCCATCATATACCCAACAAGGCAGACCTAGGTAAGCTATCCTGCAGGCCCTCCATCTAGTGAGCGATATCTTCTGAAGGAGGAAACATGCCCGGGTCTATAAGCTGTGCTGAAGGCCCTTCATCTAGTGAGGGATGTCTTCTGCAGGAGGAAACATGCCCTGGACTATAAGCTGTCCTGCAGACCCTCCATCTAATGAGGGATATCTTCTGCAGGAGGAAACATGCCCTGGACTATGAGCTGTCCTGCAGGCCCTCCATCTAGTGAGGGATATCTTCTGCAGGAGGAAACATGCCCTGGACTATGAGCTGTCCTGCAGGCCCTCCATCTAGTGAGCGATATCTTCTCAGGAGGAAACATGCCCGGGTCTATAAGCTGTGCTGCAGGCCCTCCATCTAGTGAGGGATATCTTCTGCAGGAGGAAACATGCCCGGGTCTATAAGCTGTGCTGCAGGCCCTTCATCTAGTGAGGGATGTCTTCTGCAGGAGGAAACATGCCCTGGACTATGAGCTGTCCTGCAGACCCTCCATCTAGTGAGGGATATCTTCTGCAGCAGGAAACATGCCCTGGTCTATAAGCTGTCCTGCAGGCCTTCCATCTAGTGAGGGATATCTTCTGCAGCAGGAAACATGCCCTGGACTATTATCTGCCCTGCAGACCCTCCATCTAGTGAGGGATATCTTCTGCAGCAGGAAACACTCCCTGGTCTATAAGCTGTCCTGCAGGCCCTCCATCTAGTGAGGGATATCTTCTGCAGCAGGAAACACTCCCTGGTCTATAAGCTGTCCTGCAGGCCCTCCATCTAGTGAGGGATATCTTCTGCAGGAGGAAACATGCCCTGGTCTATAAGCTGTCCTGCAGACTCTCCATCTAGTGAGGGATATCTTCTGCAGCAGGAAACATGCCCTGGACTATAAGAATCCCAAAACTCCTGAGGGACTCTTTCTGGCTTCACCTTTCTGCCTTATAACGTATATATCATTTCCTAAAACCCATCTCCACAGCTCTGAGCTCCTACTGGAAGGATTTCACTCTTCCATGTTCCAGGCACCCCCTCATCCCGCTCCTTTGTGGAACTCCAACCTGAACATTCTTTAGTTTTGGATGGAGAGGCAAGAAGGTTGGAAGCTCTGTCCGGGTCCCTGCTAGGGGGATTTTCTCTTACTTCTTGCTTCAGTCACACCTCGTACAAGGTCAGGAAGTGAGAGGAAAACTACCTGCTGGGCAAACCAAAAGCACTAAGGATCTAACCCAGCTTTTCTCAATTTTTTAATCCACAGGAGCCCTCAAAATAATTTTCCAGGTCTTGGGGAACCTTTGCTAAATACCAAAGAATTAGTGGTCAATGGGAACATGTACAATGGTGGACAAAGTGCCACCAGGGCTGGGACAAGGTAGAAGCAGGATGGGCGGCTGCCCCTGGCGCACTGAACTCATGTGGGGGAGGGGGTACCACAGGGCGAGTTCTCACCACTACAGCGGGGGGGGATTTGGGGGAGGTTGATTTGTTCTAGGAGGGGGGATTGGGGGTAGAGGGTTTGTGCTGGAGGGAGAATTGGGGGTTTTGTGCTAAGAGGGGGGATTTGTGGGGGAAGAAATGTGCTAGGAATGGGATTAGGGGGAGCAAATGTGTTGGGAGGAGTGATTTTTAGGGGGGGGGGGGGGAGTTGTGCTAAAAGGGGGTGGGGCCGGGCGTGAATTTGAGCTGGAAGGCGTGGATTAAGAGGCAAAGATTTGGGCTGGTAGAGGGATTTCTAGTGGGGGAGAACTTTGGCTTGAAAGGAATTTATATTTAGGGGATGATCGTGCGGTGTAGTGTTGGGTGTTTTCTGGGGTGGAGGGAGGGTATTTTCCCTGAGACATGATGCTCACACAATGGGGGCGGGGTGGGGCACAGTTTATAATCTTAGTATATAACTCTCCTCCACACGGGGTGAAATCCATAGTAATTGATGATTATGAGCGGATTCCTCATCCTAGTCCCCCTCAGGTCACACTGACGTTTTCAGTCTCTTCTCATATTTCTCTACAGAACTATCTCTGGAAATATGGCTGGATTGAACCAGTCCTCTGGGACTCTTTGCCATTCCGTGGAGTTCCAGCAGCTTCAGAGGAGAATGTTGCCCCTCCAGATATTTCCACCCTTCTGAGTGAAGGACAATCACCATCTGCCCAGCCAGAGACTCATCGAGGTCCAGAACCAACACTAAACCCAAGATTTGTCGGAGCATTGCAAAGATTCCAGGAGGCCAATGGGCTGAGAGTAACGGGGGAGCTGGATGATGCCACGCGGGAGGCCATGAACGCTCCCCGCTGCGGGGTTCCTGACCGCAAGGTCACAGATGTAGAAAAATTAGATAAAGTCAACAGACTCAACAATGACCCCTCAAAGGATGAGGCTGAAGACCCAAATCTAACCAACATAGCTTCCACCATCTCTACTAATGAACTTAAGACACAAGTTCTTCCACAGGAAGAAAATAACCTGGACCTCCGACTGTCACAACATGTCAGGAAAAAGCGGAGTCACCTCCCAAAATCTGGGAAAAAAAAGGGGGCCTTTTCAAAGCCAACGATAAAGTGGAGGCTCCTGGGTGAAGGCTACAGCGTGTGGCTAACTATCGACCAGCAACGTTCCATATTAATGCGTGCATTCCGAATCTGGAGTGAGGTGGTTCCCCTCAACTTCGAAGAGGACCTGACCTCTCCGGCCCATCTTATCGACATCAAGTTGGGTTTTGGGACCCGTGAGTATTTTTCAGTTATATCTCATTACTTATACAGGGGAGGATGGCTGGGCGCACTATAGGTCAGTTGCCATTAAAGGGACAGTTTGTAAAAGTTGAAATTACTATTTTGCCATATTTTATGTCTCTTTTGCAGTTTGCCATCATAACTTTCCATATTCAATGTCAATAGAGGGACAAAAAAAAACCCAAAATGGTCAACGGCGACCATACTTTGGAAACGTTTATATATTAATAAATGGTCAACCTTTCCTGCTTTGGAGAGATGTCTGCCATACTGCCCTTGAGACAAGCCAGTCTTGGTGTCCTGGGGTCAAGCCCTGGATAAAGTCATTGTGTCCTGGGGACAAGTCATGGATGATGTCATAGTGTCCTGGGGTCAAGCCCTGGAGGAAGTCATAGTGTCATGGGGTCAAGCCTTGGAGGAAGTCATAGTGTCATGGGGTCAAGCCCTGGAGGAAGTCAGTGTCCTGGGGAGGAAGTCATAGTGTCCTGGGGAGGAAGTCATAGTGTCCTGGGGACAAGTCATAGATAATGTAATAGTGTCCTGGGGTCAAGCCCTGGAGGAAGACATAGTGTCCTGGGGAGGAAGTCATAGTGTCCTGGGGACAAGTCATAGATAATGTAATAGTGTCCTGGGGTCAAGCCCTGGAGGAAGACATAGTGTCCTGGGGAGGAAGTCATAGTGTCCTGGGGAGGAAGTCATAGTGTCCTGGGGACAAGTCATGGATGTAGTCACAGTGTCCTGGGGACAAGTCATGGATGTAGTCATAATGTCCTGGAGATAAGTCATGGATGGATGAAGTCAGTGTCCTGGAGACAAGTCATGGATGATGTCATAGTGTCATGGGGTCAATCCCTGGATGATGTCATAGTGTCATGGGGTCAAGCCCTGGATAAAGTCCTAGTGTCCTGGGGTCAAGTCATGGATAAAGTCCTAGTGTCCTGGGGACAAGTCATGGATAAAGTCCTAGTGTCCTGGGGACAGGTCATGGATGTAGTCACAGTGTCCTGGGGACAAAGCATGGATGACGTCTGTCCTGGGGACAAGACATGGATGTAGTCACAGTGTCCTGGGGACAAGACATGGATGAAGTCATAGTTTCCTGGGGACAAGTCATGGATGTAGTCATAGTGTCATGGGGTCAAGCCCTGGATAAAGTCATAGTGTCCTGGGGACAAGTAATGGATAAAATCATAGTGTCCTGGGGTCAAGCCCTGGAGGAAGACATAGTGTCTTGGGGAGGAAGTCATAGTGTCCTGCGGTCAAGCCCTGGAGGAAGTCATAGTGTCCTGGGGACAGGTCATGGATGTAGTCACAATGTCCTGGGGACAAGTCATGTATGACGTCTGTCCTGGGGACAAGTCATGGATGAAGTCATAGTGTCCTGGGGACAAGTCATGGATGAAGTCAGTGTCCTGGGGACAAGTCAGGGATGAAGTCATAGTGTCCTGGGGACAAGTCATGGATGAAGTCATAGTGTCCAGGGGACAAGTCATGGATGTAGTCATAGTGTCCTGGGGACAAGTTATGGATGTAGTCATGGTATGATGGGGACAAGTCATGGATGAAGTCAGTGTCCAGGGGACAAGTCAGGGATGAAGTCATAGTGTCCAGGGGACAAGTCAGGGATATAGTTAGTGTCATACACAGCCTCATGTTATTGTCAGATCTGATCCATCCGGTTCATTGATACAATAAAACACATCAGGTCCATTGAACTCCCATGATGGCTGAAATTCCACAAGCTGCAGATTTCTTGACGCTCAATGATATTGTCTTCCCTCTCATTTGTCCTTCAGGCCGCCATCTTGGCTGCTCTCAGCTCTTTGATGGGATGGGCAGGGAGTTCGCACACGCCTGGCAACTTGGTGACATCCACTTTGATGATGATGAACATTTTGTGCCCCCGAACAGTGAGCAGGGGATCAGTCTCCTGAAGGTGAGAGGAGCACAATGATCGTATTGCTGGTTATAGGTCCTAATGCACACACACGAGGACTGGGCAGAGATCGGGATAGTTGTAGGACAAATAAGAATCATTAGTAACCCCCAACAGCTGCCTCCATAACTGACCTTTACAAGAAGGCAATTCCTATATCTAAAGGCTTCGTCCACCCAAGAATGGCCTTTCACTTGGAGGTGGAGCATAATGGGTTTGGTCTTTCTATGGCTTCTTTTTGTCTTGTAGCCTTCAGTGATTAGATCTCCTCAGAATAGATTTATTTTCTTGGTTTCTTGAGGTATTCCATGAGATTCATGATAAGTCCAGCCGGCAGATTTGGACACCTTCACAATGGTCACAGCGGGGTTGCAGTCCTGAGGGTTTTGGAATCTCACCACTGGAGCCAATATTGGGTCTACATTAGTCATGAAAACACAGGAAGACCATAATCCGGTCATTGGCCAATGCCACATATATTGCATGCTTGGAGGGTCCTCCCTTCCTGTGGTGTTCAGTTCATGCGTGTCTCATGCAGGTGGCGGTACACGAGATCGGACATGTCCTGGGCCTCAGTCACATGAACGAGATGATGTCAGTTATGCAGCCAAGCTACATCCCAGCCAATAATAAGATGGAGCTGGACATGGTGGACCGCAGAGCCATTCAGAAGATTTATGGTGAGTGATGAGCCTATACAATAAAAAAAAATACAGCTCCCACTGGATCATATTCATCGTAGATTGGAGCTTCACAGATCCCACCAGATCACCTTCAGCAGAGTCTGCAGACTTACAGATCCCACCAGATCACCTTCAGCAGAGTCTGCAGACTTACAGATCCCACCAGATCACCTTCACCAGAGTCTTCAGACTTACAGATCCCACCAGATCACCTTCAGCAGACTTACAGATCCCACCAGATCACCTTCAGCAGTTTGCAGACTTACAGATCCCACCAGATAACCTTCACCAGAGTCTTCAGACTTACAGATCCCACCAGATCACCTTCAGCAGAGTCTGCAGACTTACAGATCCCACCAGATCACCTTCAGCAGAGTCTTCAGACTTACAGATCCCACCAGATCACCTTCACCAGAGTCTTCAGACTTACAGATCCCACCAGATCACCTTCAGCAGTTTGCAGGCTTACAGATCCCACCAGATCATCTTCACCATAGTCTGCAGACTTACAGATCCCACCAGATCACCTTCACCATAGTCTGCAGACTTACAGATCCCACCAGATCACCTTCCTCAGTCTGCAGACTTACAGATCCCACCAGATCATAGTCATCATAGTCTTCAGTCTTACATATCCCACCAGATCATAGCCATCATACTTTGCAGATATACAGATTCCACCAGACCATATTTACCACAATCTGCCGACTTACAGATCACCTTCCACATAGTTTGCAGACTTATTGATCCCACCAGATCGTCACCATAGTCTGCAGAGATCCTACCAGAACACAACCACCACAGCCAGCAGATCTACAGATTCCTTTAGATCAGCTCCACACTAACCTGTAGGTTAAAAGATCTCATCAGATCACCTTCACCATATTCTTCAGGCCCTCAGCTCCCACCAGTTCACCTGCATCACAGTCTGAAGACCTAAAGATCCCACCAGATCATCATCATCGTCTGCATACATATAGATCCCACCAGATCATCTTCATCATAGTCCATAGATTCACAGATGCCACCAGATCTCCATCATAGTCTGAAGACCTAAAGATTTCACCAGATCATCATCATAGTCTTCATACATATAGATCCCACCAGATCATCATCATAGTCCAGAGATTTACAGATGCCATTAGAATACCTTCAACACAGTCTAAATAGTTACAAATCCTGCCAGATCACCTTCACCATGGTCTGAAGATATGTAGATCCCACCAGATCATCTTCACCATAGTCTGCAGATATACAGATCCCACCAGGTCATCTTCACCATAGTCTGCAGATATACAGATCCCACCAGGTCATCTTAACCACAGTCTGCAGGTTTATGGATCTCAGCAGATCACCTTCACCATAGTCTGCAGGTTTATAGATACTACCAGATCTTCTTCACCACAGTCTGCAGGTTTATGGATCTCAGCAGATCTTCTTCACCATAGTCTGCAGATATACAGATCCCACCTGATCTTCTTCACCACAGTCTGCAGGTTTATGGATCTCAGCAGATCACCTTCACCATAGTCTGCAGATATATAGATCCCACCTGATCTTCTTCACCACAGTCTGCAGGTTTATGGATCTCAGCAGATCACCTTCACCATAGTCTGCAGATATACAGATCCCACCTGATCTTCTTCACCATAGTCTGCAGATATACAGATCCCACCTGATCTTCTTCACCACAGTCTGCAGGTTTATGGATCTCAGCAGATCACACTCTCCATATTTGTGCTTTATGGTTTACGTGTCATGTGATCACGTGTGTGATTTTGTTTTTTCACACAGGTCGCTGCTCTGGTCGGTTCAGCACGGTGTTTGATTGGGTGCACCAGGACCGCGGCACTCCGGGTAGTTGGGTTTTCCAGACATTTTTCTTCAGGAAAGGCTGGTATTGGATGTATGAAAATCGCAGTAACCGGACGCGGTACAGAGACCCCCGGAAACTGGCCAACGGCTGGAAAGGGATCCCCTCTGCTGACATTGATGCCTTCATTCATATCTGGACCCGGGAAAAGGATCTGACACTCTTTTTTAAAGGTAGGAGGATTTTACTCTTAATGCAGATTTTCGGTTAAAGATGGAGTCTAGAAAGTCTCCACTGGTTTCCAGGATCTCTTGGTGACTTCACGCTGAGACTTCTACATCTGACTCTGGTATCCACCAATCTTGGAGCTTTGTGTGTTCCCACCGACCTTGGGGTGTTCCCACTTCTCCTGATGCACTTTCCATCTCAGGGATGGTGGAGGCTTCTTGTAGTGGCATCACCAAGTGCTTAGGCCTGGAAATTCAAAGATGGGTTTTGATGCTAAAGGCAAAGGTTGACTGGAACTTAACCGTAATGCTCTACCTAACCCTACAGCCCAGCCCTGACCCTGCAACCCGGACCCTGGAACCATAACCATACAGCCCTAACCCGGACCCTGCAACCATAGCCATACAGCCCTAACCCGGACCCTGCAACCATAGCCATACAGCCCTAACCCGGAGCCTGCAACCATAACCATACAGCCCTAACCCGGACCCTGCAACCATAGCCATACAGCCCTAACCCGGACCCTGCAACCATAGCCATACAGCCCTAACCCGAAGCCTGCAACCATAACCATACAGCCCTAACCCGGAGCCTGCAACCATAACCATACAGCCCGGACCCGGCAACCATAACCATACAGCCCTAACCCGGACCCTGCAACCATAACCATACAGCCCTAACCCGGACCCTGCAACCATAACCATACAGCCCCAACCCGGAGCCTGCAACCATAGCCATACAGCCCTAACCCGGACCCTGCAACCATAGCCATACAGCCCTAACCCGGACCCTGCAACCATAACCATAACCATACAGCCCTAACCCTGACCCTGCAACCATAGCCATACAGCCCTAACCCTGACCCTGCAACCATAACCATAGCCATACAGCCCTAACCCGGACCCTGCAACCATACAGCCCTAACCCGGACCCTGCAACCATAACCATACAGCCCTAACCCGGACCCTGCAACCATAACCATAGCCATACAGCCCTAACCCGGACCCTGCAACCATAGCCATAGCCATGCAGCCCTAACCTGGACCCTGAAACCATACCTATAACCCAACAGCCCCTAACCTGGACCCAATAGACCTAGCCCCAATCCTACAGCCATAATCACAACCCAACAGCCCCTAACCTGGACCCTGCAACCATAACCATACAGCCCTAATTAGTGTAACACTGCATGTTCAGCTCCTTTGTAGATGACAAGTTCTCACTGATTTTGATTGTACATTTACTGGTTTTCATTTTCTCCGATCATATTCTCTTCTTCAGGTACTCAGTACTGGCGCTATGACAACGAGAATGACCGGGCTTATGTACAGGACCCCGAGGGAATAACTTACCCCCAACTCATCTCCGAAGGCTTCCCTGGCATCACTGGCCCCATTGACACAGCATTTTATGACCGCAGGGATAAAAATGTCTATTTTTTCCGAGGTAGAAATGTGAGTAAACTCTCCAAACATACTGAAAGCCTAATGACCCCACCATAATGCCTTTCATCCCTTTCCTTTACCACCCCCCCTTAGTCAATTCAAGAACACAAACTGAATAAACTTCAAACTTCTTCATAAGGACTAGGCTTCACTGAGCTGGACCACAAAGCCAGACTTCCTAATCCAAAACCTATACCCAACTCTGAGTCTACATAGTTGGTGAGACAGTTCAACTTGTGATGGTGTGTGTCTATACCTCTTCCTAAAACCATACCTTTGACCCAACAGCCCTAAGCCTGACCTCAAATCCCTAACCACAACCAAGCAGTCCTAACGATAACCCTACAGCCTTAACCTTGACCCAACAGCCCTAAGCCTGACCTCAAATCCCTAACCACAACCAAGCAGTGCTAACGATAACCCTACAGCCTTAACCTTGACCCAACAGCCCTAACTTTATCAATATCTCCCAGCTGTAAACATAACTCTGCAACCACAATCTGACCCACAATCCTGACCTAACAGCCACAAATCTGACCCACAACCCTGACCTAACAGCCACAACCTGACCCACAATCCTGACCTAACAGCCACAACCTGACCCACAACCCTGACCTAACAGCCACAACCTGACCCACAATCCTGACCTAACAGCCGTAATCCTGACCCACAATCCTGACCTAACAGCCACAAATCTGACCCACAATCCTGACCTAACAGCCACAACCTGACCCACAACCCTGACCTAACAGCCGTAATCCTGACCATAACCCAACCCTGCAATCCAAGCCATGACACTACAGGCCTAACCACAACCTGACCCACAATCCTGACCTAACAGCCACAACCCTGACCCACAACCCTGACCTAACAGCCACAAATCTGACCCACAACCCTGACCTAACAGCCACAAATCTGACCCACAACCCTGACCTAACAGCCACAAATCTGACCCACAACCCTGACCTAACAGCCGTAATCCTGACCATAACCCAACCCTGCAATCCAAGCCATGACACTAGACGCCTAACCATGACCTAACGGCCACGACCCTGACCTACAATCCTGACCATAATCCAACCCTGCAATCCAAGCCATGACACTACAGGCCTAACCATGACCTAACAGCCACAACCCTGACCTACAATCCTGACCTAACAGCCACAACCCTGACCCACAATCCTGACCTAACAGCCACAACCCTGACCCACAACCCTGACCTAACAGCCACAAATCTGACCCACAACCCTGACCTAACAGCTGTAATCCTGACCATAACCCAACCCTGCAATCCAAGCCATGACACTAGACGCCTAACCATGACCTAACGGCCACAACCCTGACCCACAACCCTGACCTAACAGCCACAACCCTGACCCACAATCCTGACCTAACAGCCACAACCCTGACCCACAATCCTGACCTAACAGCCACAACCCTGACCCACAATCCTGACCTAACAGCCACAACCCTGACCCACAACCCTGACCTAACAGCCACAACCCTGACCTACAATTCTGACCATAATCCAACCCTGCAATCCAAGCCATGACACTACAGGCCTAACCATGACCTAACAGCCACAACCCTGACCATAACCCAACAGCCCTAATGCTATAGCCCTTATTTTAACCCCACAGCTCTAACCCAACCCTGCAATCCAAGCCACTACAGGCCCTAACAATAAATTTACAGCCCTAACCATAACCCTGTACATACAACCCTAGCCGAATCCCAACAGACCTAATGCTACTTAATTCAACCCAAGAACTCTAATCCTGACCCTACAGCCCAAACCCTGTCATTAGAACCCTAACCCTAATTTTACAGTCCTAACCCTAGAGCCATAATGCTGACCTTACAACCCTAACCTTAACCCAACAGCTCTAAATATAACTTTACAGCCCCAACATGACTTTACAGCGCTAACCCTGACCCAAAAGCCCTAACCCTGACCATACAACCCTAACGATAACCCTACATCTCTAATCATAACCCTCCAGCTCCAACTATAACCCTACAGCCCTAATCCTGACCTTACAGACCTAACCATAACCCTACAGCCCCAACTCCAATGCTACAGGTCTAACCCTGACCCTACAGCCCTAACCATAACGCTACAGTCCAAACCATGGCCTTACAGACCTAACCATAACCCTAAAGCCATAACTCTGACCCAACAATCATAACCCTGACCCTAAAGCCCTAATCCTGACCTGACAGCATTAACCATAACCCTACAGCCCTCATAACCCTACAGCCCTGATCCTAACTCAACAAACCTAACACTGACTTTCCAACCCAACAGCCCTAACCAGAACACTATATCCCTACAGCTCTAACCCTGACCTTACAGTCCTAACCATAACTCTACAACATCAAATTTGACCCTACATGCCTAACCATTGCCCAGCAGCCCTAACTGTACAATAGCTTTACAGCCTTAACCATAAGCCTAACAATAACTCTACAGCTTTAATCTTGGCACTAAAGCCTCAACCCTACTGCTCTATCTCTGACCTTTTGTTTACCTCAACTCTTACCAAAAGTTTAGAGCCTTACCAATGCCATAACGATAGAGCCTAAAACTGACTCTAATGCCCTAACCTTACAAACTTTCTCCCTGACCCCATAGCCCCTACCCTGTGCTTATGCTTGGCTCTACAGTGCTAATCCTATCCCTACAGCCATGGCACTTACTGCTTTCTCACGGCTCCTCAGCAAGTTCACAATCATATAATTTATAAGGCCCTAGGCTGTTCTAGGAGTCATCTTCACTAAATGTAATGCTAAAGCCTGATATAAATCAAAGCCTGTATCTAACCTTGACCCTCTCACTACAGTCCTAACCCCATCATGGCCACCCTACAGCTCTACCCATTATTCTTACCCTCTCACTACAGTCCTAACCCTATCATGACCACCCTACAGCTCTACCCATTATCCTTACCCTCTCACTACATTCCTAACCCCATCATGGCCACCCTACAGCTATACCCATTATCCTTACCCTCTCACTACAGTCCTAACCCCATCATGACCACCCTACAGCTCTACCCATGACCCTGACCCTCTCACTACAGTCCTAACCCCATCATGACCACTCTACAGCTCTACCCATTATCCTTACCCTCTCACTACAGCCCTAACCTCATCATGGCCACCCTACAGCTCTACCCATGACCCTGACCCTCTCACTACAGTCCTAACCCCATCATGACCACCCTACAGCTCTACCCATTATCCTTACCCTCTCACTACAGTCCTAACCCCATCATGACCACTCTACAGCTATACCCATTATCCTTACCCTCTCACTACAGTCCTAACCCCATCATGACCACTCTACAGCTATACCCATTATCCTTACCCTCTCACTACAGTCCTAACCCCATCATGACCACTCTACAGCTCTACCCATTATCCTTACCCTCTCACTACAGTCCTAACCCCATCATGACCACCCTACAGCTCTACCCATGACCCTGACCCTCTCACTACAGTCCTAACCCCATCATGACCACCCTACAGCTCTAACCATCACCCTGACCCTCTCACTACAGTCCTAACCCCATCATGACCACCCTACAGCTCTACCCATTATCATGACCCTTACACTATAGTCCTAACCCCATCATGACCACCCTACAGCTCTAACCATCACCCTGACCCTCTCACTACAGCCCTAACCCCTTCTTGACCACTCTACAGCTCTAACCATTACCCTAACACTTACATTATACCTATAACCCTGACATGACCAACCTACAGCTCTATGACCCTGACCCTTACACTATAGTCCTAACCCCATCATGACCATCTTACAGCTCTAACCATGACTCTGACCCTTACACTGTAGTCCTAACCCCATCATGACCACCCTACAGCTCTAACCATGACCTTAACCCCTACACCATACCTCTAATCCTGACATGACCACCCTACAGCTTTAACCATGACCCTGACCATAACTATAGCTCTAACCCCATCATGACCACCCTACAGCTCTAACCATGACCCTAACCCCTACATCATACCTCTAATCCTGACATGACCACCCTACAGCTTTAACCATGACCCTGACCATAACTATAGCTCTAACCCCATCATGACCACCCTACAGCTCTAACCATGACCCTAACCCCTACACCATACCTCTAATCCTGACATGACCACCCTACAGCTTTAACCATGACCCTGACCATAACTATAGCTCTAACCCCATCATGACCACCCTACAGCTCTAACCATGACCCTAACCCCTACACCATACCTCTAATCCTGACATGACCACCCTACAGCTTTAACCATGACCCTGACCATAACTATAGCTCTAACCCCATCATGACCACCCTACAGCTCTAACCATGACCCTAACCCCTACACCATACCTCTAATCCTGACATGACCACCCTACAGCTTTAACCATGACCCTGACCATAACTATGGCTCTAACCCCATCATGACCACCCTACAGCTCTAACCATGACCCTAACCCCTACACTAGACCTCTAACCCTGACATGACCACCCTATAGCTTTAACCATGACCCTGACCCTCTCACTACAGCCCTAGCTCTAACATGACCACCCTATAGCTCCAACCATCACCCTGACCCTCTCACTACAGCCCTAGCTCTAACATGACCACCCTATAGCTCCAACCATGACCCTGACCCTCTCACTACAGCCCTAGCTCTAACATGACCACCCTACAGCTCTAACCATCACCCTGATAATTACACTATAGCCCTAACCCTGACATGACCACCCTACAGCTCTAACCATGACTCTGACCCTTACAATGTAGTCCTAACTCCATCATGACCACCCTATAGCTCTACCCATGACCCTTACACTATAGTCCTAACCCCATCATGACCACTCTACAGCTCTAACCATCACCCTGCCATGACCACCCCCCAGCTCTAACCACGACCCTGACCCATTGCTGAACACTAACTGTAACCCATAAATAGATCAACATGACAGCCAGAAAAATACAGGAATTAAAATACATGTCAAATCATTTTATTAGATCATTGGGGCAGACAGGTTCTGCATACACAGAAAGGTTACATGAGTTCTATATGTGAAGTAAATACAGTATGTCTATAAACCACAATATGGGGGTGGTCTACCTGACGGTGCTCGCTAGTCCTACCTCTGCATGAGGACCAGAGGTGGGGTTGTTGATGGTCAGAAGTTGGATTGAGGGTCAGAGGTGGGGTTGATGGTCAGGAGTGGGATGGAGGGTCAGAGGTGGGGTTGATGGCCAGCAGTGATATTGAGGGTCAGGAGAGAGACTGAGGGTCAGAGGTGGGGTTGATGACCAGGAGTGATATTGAGGGTCAGGAGAGAGAACTGAGGGTCAGAGGTGGGGTTGATGGCCAGGAGTGATATTCAGGGTCAGGAGAGAGACTGAGGGTCAGAGGTGGGGTTGATGGCCAGGAGTGATATTCAGGGTCAGGAGAGAGACTGAGGGTCAGAGGTGGGGTTGATGGCCAGGAGTGATATTCAGGGTCAGGCGAGAGACTGAGGGTCAGAGGTGGGGTTGATGGCCAGGAGTGATATTCAGGGTCAGGCGAGAGACTGAGGGTCAGAGGTGGGGTTGATGGCCAGGAGTGATATTCAGGGTCAGGAGAGAGACTGAGGGTCAGAGGTGGGGTTGATGGCCAGGAGTGATATTGACAACCAGAAGTGGGGTTGTTTATGATTAGGAGTGAGGTTGAGGGTCAGCGGTGGGGTCGATAATCAGGAATGAGATTAAGGTTCAAAGGTGGAGTTGATAATCAGGAGTAGGATTGAGGATCAGGAGATAGATTGAGGGTCAGCGGTGGGATTGTTAATGGTCAGGAATGGGATTGAGGGTCAGAGGTGGGGTTGTTGATGGTCATGAGTTGGATTGAGGGTCAGAGGTGGGTTTGATGGCCAGGAATTATGTTGAGGCACAGGAGAGATACTGAGGGTTGGAGGTGGGGTTGATGGCCAGGAGTGATATTAAGGACCAGAAGTGGGGTTTTTTATGATCAGGAGTGAGCTGAGGGTCAGAGGTGGGGTTAATAATCAAGAGTAGGATTGAGGGTCAGAGGTGGGGTTAATAATCAAGAGTAGGATTGAGGGTCAGGAGAGAGATTGAGGGTCAGAGATGGGGTTGTTGATGGTCAGGAGTGGGTTGAAGTTCAGAGGTGGAGTTGATAATCAGAATTGAGACTGAGGGTCAGAGGTGGGGTTGATAATCAGGAGTGAGATTTAGGGTCAGAGGTGGGGTTGAAAATCAGAATTGGGATTGAGGGTCAGAGGTGGAGATGTTGATGGTCAGGAGTGGGATTGAGGGTCAGAGGTGGGTTTGCCAGCCAGGAATTATGTTGAGGCTCAGGAGAGAGACTGAGGGTCCGAGGTGGGGTTGATGGCCAGGAGTGATATTGAGGACCAGAGCTGGGGTTGTTTATGGTCAAGAGTGAGATTGATCAGGAGTGATATTGAGGTTCAGGAATGAGATTGAGGGTCAGAGGTGGGGTTGATAATCAGGAGTGGGATTGAGGGTCAGGAGAGAGATTGAGGGTCAGAGGTAGGGTTGATGGTCTGGAGTGATATTCAGGGCCAGAGGTTGGGTTGATGGCCAGGAGTAATATTGAGGACCAGAAAGTGGAGTTGTTTATGGTAAGGAGTAAGATTGAGGGTCAAAGTGGTGTATGATGGTCAGTTGTGATATTGAGGGTCAGGAATGAAATTGAGGGTCAGCGATTAAGTTGAGGATCAGCTATGTGGGCAATGGGCAAGGTTGCGGGCAGGAGTAAGGTTGAGGGTCACAGCTTAATTTGGGAGCAAGGGTAGGAGTCAGAGGTTGAAGTGAGAATTAGGGTAAATTACTTGGCATTTAGTTCTGCAGGGTTTGGGTGAGGCTGACCATCAGTTGTGGAAAGTCCGAGGATCAGCTGAGGGTCAGGAGTGAGAGAGGGTCAGAGGCGTCAGAAGTTAAATTGAGGATTAGGGTAAAATATTTGCCATTTGACTCTGAAGTAATTATTGGCACCCCAAGGTGTCTCAAGGGAGGCTGCAATGCCTCCACAGATGTATCCTCATACAGCATTTTCTATGATAGTAAGGGTGTCCACTGATGAAACATACAAGGCCTCCCTCTGGCTGCTCATGGCACCATGTGTGTACTTCACAGTCCAGTAGCTGCTCCAAGTCTATGTTCTTTATTTCCACCACGATGCCCTATCAGAACATATTCTGGACAATGGTGTCTCAAAAGTGTAAGGTTTGACCTTGTTCTCTGTCTCACCTACAGGTGACTGCGTTCAGTTTGGCCAATCACAAGGTTGTCCCTGGCTACCCCAAGGCCATCATTGATGTCTTCCCTTCATGGATCCCTGGAGACCACCCCCTGAGTGACCTGGATGCCGTGTACTTCTCCTTCTCCCACCAGACCGTGTTCTTTATCAAGGACACCTATGTGTGGAGGTTGGCCAGAAGCAAAGAGAACCCGGACGTTCCCCATAATACATTGCTCCCACGACTCCCCATCAACGAGCTGTGGTTTGATATCTGTGATGTTCATCCCTCAATGCTTACAGTCCCAAGAAGATAAACTCTGACTAATGGACCAATAATATGGAGATGACATGAGATTCAGAGGCCCCCCTCTTCTCCACAATAATATTGAGCCAGCACAAGATTCCAAGGGCCCCTGTTCTCCACAAGAACACAAACACAAGATTCCAAGGGTCCCTGTTCTCCACAATAATATTGAGCCAGCACAAGTTTCTGGGGGTCCCTGTTCTCCACAATACCACAAACAAAAGATTCCAAGGGCCCCTGCTCTCCACAATAACACCAACACCAGTTTCTGGGGGTCCCTGTTCTCCACAATAAAACTGAGCCAGCACAAGATTCTGAGTTCCCCTGTTCTCCACACTAATACTGAGCCAGCACAAGAGTCTGAGGGCCCCCGTTCACAATAACACCAACACAAGATTCTGAGGGCCCCCGTTCACAATAACACCAACACAAGATTCTGAGGGCCCCGTTCACAATAACACCAACACAAGATTCTGAGGGCCCCGTTCACAATAACACCAACACAAGATTCTGAGGGCCCCGTTCACAATAACACCAACACAAGATTCTGAGGGCCCCTGTTCTCCACAATAACACAAACACAAGATTCTGAGGGCCCCTGTTCTCCACAATAACACCAACACAAGATTCTGAGGGACCTGTTCTCCACACTAATACTGAGCCAGATTTTGAGGGCTCCGTGTTCTCCATGCAAAGGTCACAATGACACCATGGACTAAGCCAAGGGTTTTATCTGTAGATGGGGCTTTATCTGGTTTACAGTATTTTGTTTTCCAGAGAATGACTGACAATCTTGGTGCCGGGGCTGTTATAACCCTGAACACCTCTGGGGGGCTCCGCAGGCTGAAATGATGGCCTAGCATGTTGCTTCCATGTCTCCTCCACACTCATCTTCCATGCCCATCTATCCTCTCTTTCCATCCCCTCCCCCATTAGCACTTTATAATGTCTGATGGAATTCAGTAGTATAGGAACCCACCAGACACTTGGTGTTGGGTGCAGGATTCTGGTGTCTGATAGGAAGCATCCAGTATATATCGTGCCAATTGCAAGAACTGGGGTAAAATCTCAGATATGCTCTACTCCTGTAGATGTTAGAGGGCCCAGCCAGTCATTGGGTCCTCTAGGGGTGGCAGCAGCAGATCTGAGATCTGCCCTAGACTGAGGAACACCACCGAGAGCTACCACACCTACTGTTCCACCAGAACTATATATACTAGAAGAGTTCCCCTTGTAGCCAGGCTCTTACTGATTTCATCCTAGACGTGGGCCCCTGCGTGAAATCCTCAGCATGGTGAGCTCTAGATATGTAATATGTACTACCTGAGTATGACGTTCCTTCATTTTAGGAAGAACTCCGACAAGGCAATGTTTTACCGCTGCAATAAATTATCATGTTAATAACGCTTGTGTCATTACTGATCTTTGTGTATAAAGTGTAAAGCTATAAGAGCAGCGCCCCACCCAGGAGAAAACTGGTATTTCAGTCATAACTGTCTGATGGATCCAGTCATGTGTTGGCTTCTTATACCTCGATGTCTCCAGCACTCTGTAGTTACTGTTCTGTTTCCACTTACACTGGAGTGTATCTGCCCACCTTCGGATATGCCCATCCATCGGTATATCTGCCCACCTTCGGATATGCCCATCCATCGGTATATCTGCCCACCTTGGGGTGTGCCCATCCATCGGTATATCTGCCCACCTTGGGACGTGCCCATCCATCGGTATATCTGCCCACCTTGGGGTGTGCCCATCCATCGGTATATCTGCCCACCTTGGGGTGTGCCCATCCATCGGTATATCTGCCCACCTTGGGGTGTGCCCATCCATCGGTATATCTGCCCACCTTGGGGTGTGCCCATCCATCGGTATATCTGCCCACCTTGGGGTGTGCCCATCCATCGGTATATCTACCCACCTTGGGGTGTGCCCATCCATCGGTATATCTGCCCACCTTGGGATGTGCCCATCCATCGGTATATCTACCCACCTTGGGGTGTGCCCATCCATCGGTATATCTACCCACCTTGGTGTGTGCCCATCCATCGGTATATCTGCCCACCTTGGTGTGTGCCCATCCATCGGTATATCTGCCCACCTTGGTGTGTGCCCATCCATCGGTATATCTGCCCACCTTGGGGTATGCCCATCCATCGGTATATCTGCCCACCTTGGTGTGTGCCCATCCATCGGTATATCTGCCCATCTTCGGATGTGCTCATCCATCGGTATATCTACCCACCTTGGGGTATGCCCATCCATCGGTATATCTACCCACCTTGGGATATGCCCATCCATCGGTATATCTGCCCACCTTGGTGTGTGCCCATCCATCGGTATATCTGCCCACCTTCGGATGTGCTCATCCATCGGTATATCTACCCACCTTGGGATATGCCCATCCATCGGTATATCTGCCCACCTTGGTGTGTGCCCATCCATCGGTATATCTGCCCACCTTCGGATGTGCTCATCCATCGGTATATCTGCCCACCTTCGGATGTGCTCATCCATCGGTATATCTGCCCACCTTCGGATGTGCTCATCCATCGGTATATCTGCCCACCTTGGGGCGTGCCCATCCATCGGTATATCTGCCCACCTTGGGGCGTGCCCATCCATCGGTATATCTGCCCACCTTGGGGCGTGCCAATCCATCGGTATATCTGCCCACCTTGGGGCGTGCCCATCCATCGGTATATCTGCCCACCTTGGGGCGTACCCATCCATCGGTATATCTGCCCACCTTGGGGCGTACCCATCCATCGGTATATCTGCCCACCTTGGGGCGTACCCATCCATCGGTATATCTGCCCACCTTGGGGCGTACCCATCCATCGGTATATCTGCCCACCTTGGGGCGTACCCATCCATCGGTATATCTGCCCACCTTGGGGCGTACCCATCCATCGGTATATCTGCCCACCTTGGGGCGTACCCATCCATCGGTATATCTGCCCACCTTGGGGCGTGCCCATCCATCGGTATATCTGCCCACCTTGGGGCGTGCCCATCCATCGGTATATCTGCCCACCTTGGGGCGTGCCCATCCATCGGTATATCTGCCCACCTTGGGGTATGCCCATCCATCGGTATATCTGCCCACCTTGGGGTATGCCCATCCATCGGTATATCTGCCCACCTTGGGGTGTGCCCATCCATCGGTATATCTGCCCACCTTGGGGTGTACCCATCCATCGGTATATCTGCCCACCTTGGGGTGTACCCATCCATCGGTATATCTGCCCACCTTGGGGTGTACCCATCCATCGGTATATCTGCCCACCTTGGGGTGTGCCCATCCATCGGTATATCTGCCCACCTCTGGGTGTGCCCATCCATCGGTATATCTGCCCACCTTGGGGTGTGCCCATCCATCGGTATATCTGCCCACCTTGGGGTGTGCCCATCCATCGGTATATCTACCCACCTTGGGGTATAACCTTCCAATGGTATTTCTTCTCACCTTGGCAATTTTTTTTGCTGACCTTCTGGTGTCCCCACCCATCACAGTGTGTATCTTCCAACATCCATCCATTCCTCCTCAGCAGTCTATGGTGGCGTCAGGCTGTAGGAACATTGAATTCCCAGATGGTGACGGCACTCCTAATGACACTGAAGGTGGCACCATCCCTACGAGTGTGACCTCTGTAGATGAGTGACGTCATCCATCCTGGAGGAGGACATCATCCCCCCTCCTGTAATATTTCTACATAACACAGGAGATAAGACAATCCTTCAGGAATCTTATTTTACCCAAAACACACCCAGAGAGATGCCAGAACCCCACCGAACCAGAAATGTATCCGCCAAACAGAAGACTTGGAGAAGACACAATGTAGAAGCAGCTGAATCCACAAAAACAGAGGAGCTCCTTCCTCCCTCTGATCCAATCACCGCCATTGTTGTTTTGTTGGATTTGGTGTACATACAAAGGGGTGCAGGTAGGTGTGGATTCAGGTAGGTGTGGGTTCAGGTAGGTGTGGGTTCAGGTAGGTGTGGGTTCAGGTAGGTGTGGGTTCAGGTAGGTGTGGGTTCAGGTAGGTGTGGGTTCAGGTAGGTGTGGGTTCAGGTAGGTGTGGGTTCAGGTAGGTGTGGGTTCAGGTAGGTGTGGATTCAGGTAGGTGTGGGTTCAGGTAGGTGTGGGTTCAGGTAGGTGTGGATTCAGGTAGGTGTGGATTCAGGTAGGTGTGGATTCAGGTAGGTGTGGGTTCAGGTAGGTGTGGGTTCAGGTAGGTGTGGGTTCAGGTAGGTGTGGGTTCAGGTAGGTGTGGATTCATGTAGGTGTGGCTTTGGATACGGTCATTACCGGTAAATGTAGATTCAGGTAGAGTAGGTGTGCATTTACAAAGGAGTGGATTCAGGTAGGTTCGTGTTCAGGTAGGTGTGGGTTCAGGTAGGTTCGTGTTCAGGTAGGTGTGGATTCAGGTAGGTTCGTGTTCAGGTAGGTGTGGACTCAGGTTACATAGTCAGTCCGGCTAAAAAAACAAAAGTCCATCCAGTTCAACCATTAAAAAAAAAAAAATATTATAATCCTCCACCCACAGGTGATCCAGAGGTAGGAAGAAACCCAGCAAAGCATGAACCGATCTCCTCCTGCAGGGGAAAAGATTCCTTCCTGATCCCCCGAGAGGCAATCGGATATTCCCGGGATCAATAATCGGATATTCCCGGGATCAATAATCGGATATTCCCGGGATCAATAATCGGATATTCCCGGGATCAATAATCGGATATTCCCGGGATCAATAATCGGATATTCCCTGGATCACCTTCCCCTATAAATGTTCTATCCAGTTATATTCTGTGTATCCGAGAAAGGATCCAGGACTTTCCTACAGCAATCCACTGAGCTGGCCACACCCACCTCTGGAGGGAGTCTATTCCACATTCTCACAGCTCTTACTGTGAAGAAACCTTTCCGTGTTTGGAGATGACATTTTTTTTCCTCCAGATGTAAAGAGCGTCCCCTTGTCCTCTGTGATGACCTCAGAGGGAATAACTACACCGAGTTCACTATATGGACCACCGATGTATTATACATGGAGATCATATCTCCCCCTTATGTATTATACATGGAGATCATATCCCCCCTTATGTATTATACATGGAGATCATATCCCCCCCTTATGTATTATACATGGAGATCATATCCCCCTTATGTATTATACATGGAGATCATATCCCCCCCTTATGTATTATACATGGAGATCATATCCCCCCCTTATGTATTATACATGGAGATCATATCCCCCTTATGTATTATACATGGAGATCATATCCCCCCTTATGTATTATACATAGAGATCATATCCCCCCCTTATGTATTATACATGGAGATCATATCCCCCCTTATGTATTATACATGGAGATCAGATCCCCCCTTATTATACATGGAGATCATATCCCCCCTTATGTATTATACATGGAGATCATATCCCCCCTTATGTATTATACATGGTGATCATATCCCCCCTTATGTATTATACATGGTGATCATATCCCCCCTTATGTATTATACATGGAGATCATATCCCCCCTTATGTATTATACATGGAGATCATACCCCCTTATGTATTATACATGGAGATCATATCCCTCCCTTATGTATTATACATGGAGATCATATCCCCCCTTATGTATTATACATGGAGATCATATCCCCCTTATGTATTATACATGGAGATCATATCCCCCCCTTATGTATTATACATGGAGATCATATCCCCCCTTATGTATTATACATGGAGATCATATCCCCCTTATGTATTATACATGGAGATCATATCCCCCCTTATGTATTATACATGGAGATCATATCCCCCCCTTATGTATTATACATGGAGATCATATCCCCCCTTATGTATTATACATGGAGATCATATCCCCCCTTATGTATTATACATGGAGATCATATCCCCCCCTTATGTATTATACATGGAGATCATATCCCCCCTTATGTATTATACATGGAGATCATATCCCCCTTATGTATTATACATGGAGATCATATCCCCCTTATGTATTATACATGGAGATCATATCCCCCCTTATGTATTATACATGGAGATCATACCCCCCCTTATGTATTATACATGGAGATCATATCCCCCTTATGTATTATACATGGAGATCATATCCCCCCTTATGTATTATACATGGAGATCATATCCCCCCCCCCTTATGTATTATACATGGAGATCATATCCCCCCTTATGTATTATACATGGAGATCATATCCCCCCCCCCTTATGTATTATACATCGAGATCATATCCCCCCTTATGTATTATACATGGAGATCATATCCCCCCCTTATGTATTATACATGGTGATCATATCCCCCCTTATGTATTATACATGGAGATCATATCCCCCCTTATGTATTATACATGGAGATCATATCCCCCCTTATGTATTATACATGGAGATCATATCCCCCCTTATGTATTATACATGGAGATCATATCCCCCTTATGTATTATACATGGAGATCATATCCCCCTTATGTATTATACATGGAGATCATATCCCTCCCTTATGTATTATACATGGAGATCATATCCCCCTTATGTATTATACATGGAGATCATATCCCCCTTATGTATTATACATGGAGATCATATCCCCCCTTATGTATTATACATGGAGATCATATCCCCCCCTTATGTATTATACATGGAGATCATATCCCCCCTTATGTATTATACATGGAGATCATATCCCCCCTTATGTATTATACATGGAGATCATATCCCCCCTTATGTATTATACATGGAGATCATATCCCCCCTTATGTATTATACATGGAGATCATACCCCCCCTTATGTATTATACATGGAGATCATATCCCCCTTATGTATTATACATGGAGATCATATCCCCCCTTATGTATTATACATGGAGATCATATCCCCCCTTATGTATTATACATGGAGATCATATCCCCCTTATGTATTATACATGGAGATCATACCCCCCCTTATGTATTATACATGGAGATCATATCCCCCTTATGTATTATACATGGAGATCATATCCCCCCTTATGTATTATACATGGAGATCATATCCCCCCTTATGTATTATACATGGAGATCATATCCCCCCCCTTATGTATTATACATGGTGATCATATCCCCCTTATGTATTATACATGGAGATCATATCCCCCCTTATGTATTATACATGGAGATCATATCCCCCCCTTATGTATTATACATGGAGATCATATCCCCCCCTTATGTATTATACATGGAGATCATATCCCCCTTATGTATTATACATGGAGATCATATCCCCCCCTTATGTATTATACATGGAGATCATACCCCCCCTTATGTATTATACATGGAGATCATATCCCCCCTTATGTATTATACATGGAGATCATACCCCCCTTATGTATTATACATGGTGATCATATCCCCCCCCTTATGTATTATACATGGAGATCATATCCCCCCTTATGTATTATACATGGAGATCATATCCCCCCTTATGTATTATACATGGAGATCATATCCCCCCTTATGTATTATACATGGAGATCATATCCCCCCTTATGTATTATACATGGAGATCATATCCCCCCTTATGTATTATACATGGAGATCATATCCCCCCCTTATGTATTATACATGGAGATCATATCCCCCCTTATGTATTATACATGGAGATCATATCCCCCCTTATGTATTATACATGGAGATCATATCCCCCCCTTATGTATTATACATGGAGATCATATCCCCCCCCCCTTATGTATTATACATGGAGATCATATCCCCCTTATGTATTATACATGGAGATCATATCCCCCCTTATGTATTATACATGGAGATCATATCCCCCCCTTATGTATTATACATGGAGATCATATCCCCCCCTTATGTATTATACATGGAGATCATATCCCCCCCCCCTTATGTATTATACATGGAGATCATATCCCCCCCCCTTATGTATTATACATGGAGATCATATCCCCCCCTTATGTATTATACATGGAGATCATATCCCCCCTTATGTATTATACATGGAGATCATATCCCCCCCCCCCTTATGTATTATACATGGAGATCATATCCCCCCTTATGTATTATACATGGTGATCATATCCCCCCTTATGTATTATACATGGAGATCATATCCCCCCTTATGTATTATACATGGAGATCATATCCCCCCTTATGTATTATACATGGAGATCATATCCCCCCCCCATTATGTATTATACATGGAGGTCATATCCCCCTTATGTATTATACATGGAGATCATATCCCCCTTATGTATTATACATGGAGATCATATCCCCCTTATGTATTATACATGGAGATCATACCCCCTTATGTATTATACATGGAGATCATATCCCTCCCTTATGTATTATACATGGAGATCATATCCCCCCTTATGTATTATACATGGAGATCATATCCCCCTTATGTATTATACATGGAGATCATATCCCCCCCTTATGTATTATACATGGAGATCATATCCCCCCTTATGTATTATACATGGAGATCATATCCCCCCTTATGTATTATACATGGAGATCATATCCCCCCCTTATGTATTATACATGGAGATCATATCCCCCCTTATGTATTATACATGGAGATCATATCCCCCCTTATGTATTATACATGGAGATCATACCCCCCCTTATGTATTATACATGGAGATCATATCCCCCTTATGTATTATACATGGAGATCATATCCCCCCTTATGTATTATATAGAGATGAGCGAATCGAACTAGGCGAACCGGAATTCGAGTCGAATTTCAGGAAATATTCGATTCGTGTCGAAACCGAAATTTTGCCTACTTCGGGTGCGCGAATCGAACATTTCCCGATCAGCCGGCAAAAGTGTCCCTGCAGTGAGCTCCGCTATTTCTGACAGTTCTCTGACAGAAGGAACACATGTTTAGCGGTTGAAACATTGTATCTATTAGTTTACATTTAGGATACAGATGTTTCAACCGCTGTACATGTGAAGAAGCTGTGAGAGAACTGTCAGAAATAGAGGAACTCTGCACATACACTTTTTGCCGGCTTGGAATTATTCTTCTTTTCATTCTTCTTCTTCTTCCTCATCCTCATCCTCATCCTCATCCTCTTCTTCTGAGGATGAGGATGAAGAAGAAGAAGAAGAAGAAGTAGGATGAAAAGAAGAATAATTCCAAGCCGGCAAAAAGTGTATGTGCAGAGTTCCTCTATTCTGCAGATACACTTAGAGGAGCTCTGCACATACACTTTTTGCCGGCTTGGAATTAATCTTATTTTCATCCTACTTCTTCTTCTTCTTCTTCTTCTTCTTCATCCTCATCCTCAGAAGAAGAAGAGGATGAGGATGAGGATGAAGAAGAAGAAGAAGAAGTAGGATGAAAATAAGAATAATTCCAAACCGGAAAAAAGTGTATGTGCAGAGCTCCTCTAAGTGTATCTGCAGAGCTCCTCTAAGTGTATCTGCAGAATAGAGGAACTCTGCACATACACTTTTTGCCGGAAACCGCTGTATGGAGTGAATGTCCCAGAACTGTCAGAAATAGACTATTTATGACAGTTCTGGGACATTCACTGCATACAGCTGTTTTAACCGCTGTATGGAGGGAATGTCATGGAACTGTCAGAAATAGACTATTAATGACAGTTCTGGGACTGTCCTTCAATGCAGCGGTTGAAACATTGTATGTATTTGTTTCCATAAATGGATCCATTTATGGAAACAAATACATACAATGTTTCAACCGCTGCATGGAAGGACAGTCCCAGAACTGTCATTAATAGTCTATTTCTGACAGTTCCATGACATTCCCTCCATACAGCGGTTAAAACAGCTGTATGGAGTGAATGTCCCAGATCTATCAGAAATAGACTATTTATGACAGTTCTGGGACATTCACTGCATACAGCTGTTTTAACCGCTGTATGGAGGGAATGTCATGGAACTGTCAGAAATAGACTATTAATGACAGTTCTGGGACTGTCCTTCAATGCAGCGGTTGAAACATTGTATGTATTTGTTTCCATAAATGGATCCATTTATGGAAACAAATACATACAATGTTTCAACCGCTGCATGGAAGGACAGTCCCAGAACTGTCATTAATAGTCTATTTCTGACAGTTCTATGACATTCCCTCCATACAGCGGTTGAAACCGCTGTATGGAGTGAATGTCCCAGAACTGTCAGAAATAGACAGAAACTGTCACAGAACTGTCCTTCTTCTCATCCTTCTCCTTCTTCTCATCCTTCTTCTCATCCTTCTTCTCATCCTTCTCCTTCTTCTCATCCTTCTCCTTCTTCTCATCCTTCTCCTTCTGCTCATCCTTCTTCTCATCCTTCTCCTTCTTCTCATCCTTCTCCTTCTCCTTCTTCTCATCCTTCTCCTTCTCCTTCTTCTCATCCTTCTCCTTCTCATCCTTCTCCTTCTCCTTCTCATCCTTCTCCTTCTTCTCATCCTTCTTCTTCTTCTCATCCTTCTCCTTCTCCTTCTTCTCATCCTTCTCCTTCTCCTTCTCATCCTTCTCCTTCTTCTCATCCTTCTCCTTCTCCTCATCCTTTTTCTTCTCATCCTTCTCCTTCTCCTTCTTCTCATCCTTCTCCTTCTTCTCATCCTTCTCCTTCTTCTCATCCTTCTCCTTCTTCTCCTTCTTCTCATCATTCTCCTTCTTCTCATCCTTCTCCTTCTTCTCATCCTTCTCATCCTTCTTCTCATCCTTCTTCTTCTCATCCTTCTCCTTCTTCTCATCCTTCTCCTTCTCCTTCTTCTCATCCTTCTCCTTCTTCTCATCCTTCTCCTTCTTCTCATCCTTCTCCTTCTCATCCTTCTCCTTCTCCTTCTTCTCTTCCTTCTCCTTCTTCTCATCCTTCTCCTTCTTCTCATCCTTCTTCTTCTCATCCTTCTCCTCCTTCTTCTCATCCTTCTTCTCATCCTTCTTCTTCTCATCCTTCTCCTTCTTCTCATCCTTCTCCTTCTCCTTCTTCTCATCCTTCTCCTTCTTCTCATCCTTCTCCTTCTTCTCATCCTTCTCCTTCTTCTCATCCTTCTCCTTCTTCTCATCCTTCTCCTTCTCCTTCTTCTCTTCCTTCTCCTTCTTATCATCCTTCTCCTTCTTCTCATCATTCTCCTTCTTCTCATCCTTCTCCTTCTTCTCATCCTTCTTCTTCTCATCCTTTTCCTTCTTCTCATCCTTCTTCTCATCCTTCTTCTTCTCATCCTTCTCCTTCTCATCCTTCTCTTTCTTCTCATCCTTCTCCTTCTCCTTCTTCTCATCCTTCTCCTTCTTCTCATCCTTCTCCTTCTCCTTCTTCTCATCCTTCTCCTTATTCTCAGCCTTCTTCTTCTCATCCTTCTCCTTCTCATCCTTCTCCTTCTCATCCTTCTCCTTCTTCTCATCCTTCTCCTTCTCATCCTTCTCCTTCTCCTTCTTCTCATCCTTCTCCTTCTCCTTCTTCTCATCCTTCTCCTTCTCCTTCTTCTCATCCTTCTCCTTCTTCTCATCCTTCTCCTTCTTCTCATCCTTCTCCTTCTCCTTCTTCTCATCCTTCTCCTTCTCCTCATCCTTTTTCTTCTCATCCTTCTCCTTCTCCTTCTTCTCATCCTTCTCCTTCTTCTCATCCTTCTCCTTCTTCTCATCCTTCTCCTTCTTCTCATCCTTCTCCTTCTCCTTCTTCTCTTCCTTCTCCTTCTTATCATCCTTCTCCTTCTTCTCATCATTCTCCTTCTTCTCATCCTTCTTCTTCTCATCCTTCTTCTTCTCATCCTTTTCCTTCTTCTCATCCTTCTTCTTCTCATCCTTCTTCTTCTCATCCTTCTCCTTCTCATCCTTCTCTTTCTTCTCATCCTTCTCCTTCTCCTTCTTCTCATCCTTCTCCTTCTTCTCATCCTTCTCCTTCTTCTCATCCTTCTCCTTATTCTCAGCCTTCTTCTTCTCATCCTTCTCCTTCTCCTTCTCATCCTTCTCCTTCTTCTCATCCTTCTCCTTCTTCTCATCCTTCTCCTTCTCCTTCTTCTCATCCTTCTCCTTCTCCTTCTTCTCATCCTTCTCCTTCTCCTTCTTCTCATCCTTCTCCTTCTTCTCATCCTTCTCCTTCTTCTCATCCTTCTCCTTCTCCTTCTTCTCATCCTTCTCCTTCTCCTCATCCTTTTTCTTCTCATCCTTCTCCTTCTCCTTCTTCTCATCCTTCTCCTTCTTCTCATCCTTCTCCTTCTTCTCATCCTTCTCCTTCTTCTCATCCTTCTCCTTCTTCTCCTTCTTCTCATCATTCTCCTTCTTCTCATCCTTCTCCTTCTTCTCATCCTTCTCATCCTTCTTCTCATCCTTCTTCTTCTCATCCTTCTCCTTCTTCTCATCCTTCTCCTTCTCCTTCTTCTCATCCTTCTCCTTCTTCTCATCCTTCTCCTTCTCATCCTTCTCCTTCTCCTTCTTCTCTTCCTTCTCCTTCTTCTCATCCTTCTCCTTCTTCTCATCCTTCTTCTTCTCATCCTTCTCCTCCTTCTTCTCATCCTTCTTCTCATCCTTCTTCTTCTCATCCTTCTCCTTCTTCTCATCCTTCTCCTTCTTCTCATCCTTCTCCTTCTTCTCATCCTTCTCCTTCTTCTCATCCTTCTCCTTCTTCTCATCCTTCTCCTTCTTCTCATCCTTCTCCTTCTCCTTCTTCTCTTCCTTGTCCTTCTTATCATCCTTCTCCTTCTTCTCATCATTCTCCTTCTTCTCATCCTTCTCCTTCTTCTCATCCTTCTTCTTCTCATCCTTTTCCTTCTTCTCATCCTTCTTCTTCTCATCCTTCTTCTTCTCATCCTTCTCCTTCTCATCCTTCTCTTTCTTCTCATCCTTCTCCTTCTCCTTCTTCTCATCCTTCTCCTTCTTCTCATCCTTCTCCTTCTCCTTCTTCTCATCCTTCTCCTTATTCTCAGCCTTCTTCTTCTCATCCTTCTCCTTCTCATCCTTCTCCTTCTCATCCTTCTCCTTCTTCTCATCCTTCTCCTTCTTCTCATCCTTCTCCTTCTCCTTCTTCTCATCCTTCTCCTTCTCCTTCTTCTCATCCTTCTCCTTCTCCTTCTTCTCATCCTTCTCCTTCTTCTCATCCTTCTCCTTCTTCTCACCCTTCTCCTTCTCCTTCTTCTCATCCTTCTCCTTCTCCTTCTTCTCATCCTTCTCCTTCTCCTTCTCCTTCCTCATCTCCAAGGGCATTTAAATTAAAGGTACAGTGTTCTGCACTAATTTAAAGGCTCTCTGAAGCCTAGAAACCCTTTAAATAAGTCATCTTCGTAGCGGAGAAATTCGCATCGAATCGAATTTCACACTGGAATTCGCCGAATCAGCCGAATCGAATTTTTCATTTCTTCGCTCATCTCTAGTATTATACATGGAGATCATATCCCCCTTATGTATTATACATGGAGATCATATCCCCCTTATGTATTATACATGGAGATCATATCCCCCTTATGTATTATACATGGAGATCATATCCCTCCCTTATGTATTATACATGGAGATCATATCCCCCCTTATGTATTATACATGGAGATCATATCCCCCTTATGTATTATACATGGAGATCATATCCCCCCTTATGTATTATACATGGAGATCATATCCCCCCCTTATGTATTATACATGGAGATCATATCCCCCCTTATGTATTATACATGGAGATCATATCCCCCCCTTATGTATTATACATGGAGATCATATCCCCCCTTATGTATTATACATGGAGATCATATCCCCCCCTTATGTATTATACATGGAGATCATATCCCCCCTTATGTATTATACATGGAGATCATATCCCCCCTTATGTATTATACATGGAGATCATACCCCCCCTTATGTATTATACATGGAGATCATATCCCCCTTATGTATTATACATGGAGATCATATCCCCCCTTATGTATTATACATGGAGATCATATCCCCCCTTATGTATTATACATGGAGATCATATCCCCCCTTATGTATTATACATGGAGATCATACCCCCCCTTATGTATTATACATGGAGATCATATCCCCCTTATGTATTATACATGGAGATCATATCCCCCCTTATGTATTATACATGGAGATCATATCCCCCCTTATGTATTATACATGGAGATCATATCCCCCCTTATGTATTATACATGGAGATCATATCCCCCCCCTTATGTATTATACATGGTGATCATATCCCCCTTATGTATTATACATGGAGATCATATCCCCCCTTATGTATTATACATGGAGATCATATCCCCCCCTTATGTATTATACATGGAGATCATATCCCCCCCTTATGTATTATACATGGAGATCATATCCCCCTTATGTATTATACATGGAGATCATATCCCCCCCTTATGTATTATACATGGAGATCATACCCCCCCTTATGTATTATACATGGAGATCATATCCCCCCTTATGTATTATACATGGAGATCATACCCCCCTTATGTATTATACATGGTGATCATATCCCCCCCCCTTATGTATTATACATGGAGATCATATCCCCCCTTATGTATTATACATGGAGATCATATCCCCCCTTATGTATTATACATGGAGATCATATCCCCCCTTATGTATTATACATGGAGATCATATCCCCCCCTTATGTATTATACATGGAGATCATATCCCCCCTTATGTATTATACATGGAGATCATATCCCCCCCTTATGTATTATACATGGAGATCATATCCCCCCTTATGTATTATACATGGAGATCATATCCCCCCTTATGTATTATACATGGAGATCATATCCCCCCCTTATGTATTATACATGGAGATCATATCCCCCCCCCCTTATGTATTATACATGGAGATCATATCCCCCTTATGTATTATACATGGAGATCATATCCCCCCTTATGTATTATACATGGAGATCATATCCCCCCCTTATGTATTATACATGGAGATCATATCCCCCCCTTATGTATTATACATGGAGATCATATCCCCCCCCCTTATGTATTATACATGGAGATCATATCCCCCCCCCTTATGTATTATACATGGAGATCATATCCCCCCCTTATGTATTATACATGGAGATCATATCCCCCCTTATGTATTATACATGGAGATCATATCCCCCCCCCCCTTATGTATTATACATGGAGATCATATCCCCCCTTATGTATTATACATGGTGATCATATCCCCCCTTATGTATTATACATGGAGATCATATCCCCCCTTATGTATTATACATGGAGATCATATCCCCCCTTATGTATTATACATGGAGATCATATCCCCCCCCCATTATGTATTATACATGGAGGTCATATCCCCCCTTATGTATTATACATGGAGATCATATCCCCCCCTTATGTATTATACATGGAGATCATATCCCCCCTTATGTATTATACATGGTGATCATATCCCCCCTTATGTATTATACATGGAGATCATATCCCCCCTTATGTATTATACATGGAGATCATATCCCCCCCTTATGTATTATACATGGAGATCATATCCCCCCTTATGTATTATACATGGAGATCATATCCCTTTTATGTATTATACAATATTATGTATAATACATATGGGGGGATATAATCTCCATGTATAATACATAAGGGGGGGATATGATCTCCATGTATAATACATAAGGGGGGATATGATCTCCATGTATAATACATAAGGGGGGGATATGATCTCCATGTATAATACATAAGGGGGGATATGATCTCCATGTATAATACATAAGGGGGGATATGATCTCCATGTATAATACATAAGGGGGGGATATGATCTCCATGTATAATACATAAGGGGGGATATGACCTCCATGTATAATACATAATGGGGGGGGGATATGATCTCCATGTATAATACATAAGGGGGGATATGATCTCCATGTATAATACATAAGGGGGGATATGATCTCCATGTATAATACATAAGGGGGGATATGATCACCATGTATAATACATAAGGGGGGATATGATCTCCATGTATAATACATAAGGGGGGATATGATCACCATGTATAATACATAAGGGGGGATATGATCTCCATGTATAATACATAAGGGGGGGATATGATCTCCATGTATAATACATAAGGGGGGATATGACCTCCATGTATAATACATAATGGGGGGGGATATGATCTCCATGTATAATACATAAGGGGGGATATGATCTCCATGTATAATACATAAGGGGGGATATGATCTCCATGTATAATACATAAGGGGGGGATATGATCTCCATGTATAATACATAAGGGGGGGATATGATCACCATGTATAATACATAAGGGGGGATATGACCTCCATGTATAATACATAATGGGGGGGGGATATGATCTCCATGTATAATACATAAGGGGGGATATGATCTCCATGTATAATACATAAGGGGGGGATATGATCTCCATGTATAATACATAAGGGGGGGGGATATGATCTCCATGTATAATACATAAGGAGGGATATGATCTCCATGTATAATACATAAGGGGGATATGATCTCCATGTATAATACATAAGGGGGGGGATATGATCTCCATGTATAATAAGGGGGGGGGATATGATCTCCATGTATAATACATAAGGGGGGATATGATCTCCATGTATAATAAGGGGGGGGGGATATGATCTCCATGTATAATAAGGGGGGGGGATATGATCTCCATGTATAATACATAAGGGGGGGATATGATCTCCATGTATAATACATAAGGGGGATATGATCTCCATGTATAATACATAAGGGGGGGATATGATCTCCATGTATAATACATAAGGGGGGATATGATCTCCATGTATAATACATAAGAGGGATATGATCTCCATGTATAATACATAAGGGGGGATATGATCTCCATGTATAATACATAAGGGGGGGATATGATCTCCATGTATAATACATAAGGGGGGGATATGATCTCCATGTATAATACATAAGGGGGGGATATGATCTCCATGTATAATACATAAGGGGGGATATGATCTCCATGTATAATACATAAGGGGGGGATATGATCACCATGTATAATACATAAGGGGGGATATGACCTCCATGTATAATACATAATGGGGGGGGGATATGATCTCCATGTATAATACATAAGGGGGGGATATGATCTCCATGTATAATACATAAGGGGGGGGATATGATCTCCATGTATAATACATAAGGAGGGATATGATCTCCATGTATAATACATAAGGGGGATATGATCTCCATGTATAATACATAAGGGGGATATGATCTCCATGTATAATACATAAGGGGGGGATATGATCTCCATGTATAATACATAAGGGGGGGATATGATCTCCATGTATAATACATAAGGGGGGGATATGATCTCCATGTATAATATATAAGGGGGGATATGATCTCCATGTATAATACATAAGGGGGGGATATGATCTCCATGTATAATACATAAGGGGGATATGATCTCCATGTATAATACATAAGGGGGATATGATCTCCATGTATAATACATAAGGGGGGATATGATCTCCATGTATAATACATAAGGGGGATATGATCTCCATGTATAATACATAAGGGGGATATGATCTCCATGTATAATACATAAGGGGGATATGATCTCCATGTATAATACATAAGGGGGATATGATCTCCATGTATAATACATAAGGGGGGATATGATCTCCATGTATAATACATAAGGGGGGATATGATCTCCATGTATAATACATAAGGGGGGATATGATCTCCATGTATAATACATAAGGGGGGATATGATCTCCATGTATAATACATAAGGGGGGATATGATCTCCATGTATAATACATAAGGGGGATATGATCTCCATGTATAATACATAAGGGGGATATGATCTCCATGTATAATACATAAGGGGGATATGATCTCCATGTATAATACATAAGGGGGATATGATCTCCATGTATAATACATAAGGGGGGGATATGATCTCCATGTATAATACATAAGGGGGGATATGATCTCCATGTATAATACATAAGGGGGGGATATGATCTCCATGTATAATACATAAGGGGGATATGATCTCCATGTATAATACATAAGGGGGGATATGATCTCCATGTATAATACATAAGGGGGGATATGATCTCCATGTATAATACATAAGGGGGGATATGATCTCCATGTATAATACATAAGGGGGGATATGATCTCCATGTATAATACATAAGGGGGGGATATGATCTCCATGTATAATACATAAGGGGGGATATGATCTCCATGTATAATACATAAGGGGGATATGATCTCCATGTATAATACATAAGGGGGGATATGATCTCCATGTATAATACATAAGGGGGGATATGATCTCCATGTATAATACATAAGGGGGGATATGATCTCCATGTATAATACATAAGGGGGGATATGATCTCCATGTATAATACATAAGGGGGGGATATGATCTCCATGTATAATACATAAGGGGGGGATATGATCTCCATGTATAATACATAAGGGGGGATATGATCTCCATGTATAATACATAAGGGGGGGGGGGATATGATCTCCATGTATAATACATCAGTGGTTCATATAGTGAACTCGGTGTAGTTATTCCCTCTGAGGTCATCACAGAGGACAAGGGGGCGCTCTTTACATCTGGAGGAAAAGAAATGTCATCTCCAAACACGGAAAGGTTTCTTCACAGTAAGAGCTGTGAGAATGTGGAATAGACTCCCTCCAGAGGTGGGTGTGGCCAGCTCAGTGGATTGCTGTAGGAAAGTCCTGGATCCTTTCTTGGATACACAGAATATAACTGGATAGAACATTTATAGGGAAAGGTGATCCCGGGAATATCCGATTATTGATCCCGGGAATATCCGATTATTGATCCCGGGAATATCCGATTATTGATCCAGGGAATATCCGATTATTGATCCAGGGAATATCCGATTATTGATCCCGGGAATATCCGATTATTGATCCAGGGAATATCCGATTATTGATCCAGGGAATATCCGATTATTGATCCAGGGAATATCCGATTATGGCAGTTGAAGCCGTGAGAGTGTATCAGTTTGCCGAGGGAGGAGGTGTAGATGGAGAAGAGAAGGGGCCCGAGGACAGAGCCTTGAGGGACCCCAACAGAGAGGGGGAGGGAGGGGGAGATGGTAGCATTATAGGTAACGCTGAAGGAGCGTTGTGACAGGTAGGATGAGAGCCAGGAGAGGGCGGAGTCTCTGAGGCCACGGGAGTGTATACATATACATGGAGATCATATCCCCCCCCTCGTGTCCCCCACTGACACCCCCAGACCATGCAGAGTATGAAGCATTACCCACTACTCTCTGAATACCATCTTTCAGCCAGTTTTCTATCCATTTACATTCAGATTTTTCCAGCCCATAGACTTCACCTTACAGATTAGCCATGTGTGGGGAACTGTGTCCAAGTATACCACGTCCACCGCCACCCCTCTGTCCGAGTATACCACGTCCACCGCCACCCCTCTGTCCGAGTATACCACGTCCACCGCCACCCCTCTGTCCGAGTATACCACGTCCACCACCACCCCTCTGTCCAAGTATACAGCGTCCACCACCACCCCTCTGTCCAAGTATACCGCGTCCACCACCACCCCTCTGTCCAAGTATACCACGTCCACAGCCACCCCTCTGTCCAAGTATACCACGTCCACAGCCACCCCTCTGTCCAAGTATACCACGTCCACCACCACCCCTCTGTCCAAGTATACCACGTCCACCACCACCCCTCTGTCCAAGTATACCGCGTCCACCACCACCCCTCTGTCCAAGTATACCACGTCCACAGCCACCCCTCTGTCCAAGTATACCACGTCCACCGCCACCCCTCTGTCCAAGTATACCGCGTCCCCCGCCACCCCTCTGTCCAAGTATACCGCGTCCACCACCACCCCTCTGTCCAAGTATACCACGTCCACCACCACCCCTCTGTCCAAGTATACCGCGTCCACCGCCACCCCTCTGTCCAAGTATACCACGTCCACCACCACCCCTCTGTCCAAGTATACCACGTCCATCGCCACCCCCCTGTCCAAGTATACCACGTCCACCACCACCCCCCTGTCCAAGTATACCACGTCCACCGCCACCCCTCTGTCCAAATACACCACAGCCACCCCTCTGTCCAAGTGTACCACGTCCACCAGGCGTGGCTGCACAGGGGAGGGGTATGAGGACAGCAAGTAGGTGTGGTCTCCCCTCACATCCTGTACACCTATGAGTTATATAACTGATATTATCCATGAATCCACCTTCCTGATAGGTTGTGCCATGACACCATCCTCATACTTCTGCTCCTGGTGGTCACCCACCTCAGAGTGAAATTCCCGCCCCTTACTAAGCATCACTTCCGGGTCACAGAGCCACACACGTGTCAGTGGGCGGGGACATGGTCACGGGAGAGCGTCAGCAACTTCACTAATCTGAACCTCGCCCATTTCTCTACTGAGACCACGCCCACCGCGTGGCCATTTAATGCTCCGTCCCCAAACGGCCCGCCCCTCAGTATAAAAGGCCCCGCCTCTCCTAATGTTGAATCCCCGGCAGGCTTTGCGCCGGCCCCGCCCCTTCCGGTCCTGGTTGCTGTGGAGACGGTTGAGGAGTCCTGGGAGCGGAGATGACGGGCGGAGCGGGGTGAGTGTCCGATCTCCTCGTAGTGAGGGGAGTCATGTGACCCCCGGGAAGGGGGCGGGGTCCTGACACAGGGGGGAGGGGGCGAACATTAACCCTTCCAGTCCGGCATCCCTCCCCGTCATGGAGAGACGACTGTGACCCCCCCACGTGATATACCCGGCAGGACGGAGGGGGCGCTGTGTGCGGCATAGACTGCAGACCCCCGAGGGGCCCCATCCCTTCACCACACCCCCTGGGGCTCCCCGAAGGCTCCCGTCCCTTCACCACACCCCCTGGGGCCCCCCGAAGGCTCCCGTCCCTTCACACCCCCTGGGGCCCCCCAAAGGGTCCCATCCCTTCACCACACCCCCCAAAGGGTCCCATCCCTTCACACCCCCTGGGGCCCCCCGAAGGCACCCATCCCTTCACCACACCCCCCAAAGGGTCCCATCCCTTCACCACACCCCCTGGGGCCCCCCAAAGGGTCCCATCCCTTCACCACACCCCCCTGGGGCCCCATCCCTTCACCACACCCCCCTGGGGCCCCCCAAGGGTCCCATCCCTTCACCACACCCCCCAAAGGGTCCCATCCCTTCACACCCCCTTGGGGCTCCCCGAAGGGCCCCATCCCTTCACCACACCCCCTGGGGCCCCCCGAAGGCTCCCATCCCTTCACCACACCCCCTGGGGCCCCATCCCTTCACCACACCCCCCTGGGGCCCCATCCCTTCACCACACCCCCCTGGGGCCCCATCCCTTCACCACACCCCCCTGGGGCCCCCCAAGGGTCCCATCCCTTCACCACACCCCCCAAAGGGTCCCATCCCTTCACACCCCCTGGCGCCCCCCAAAGGGTCCCATTCCTTCACCACACCCCCTTGGGGCTCCCCGAAGGGTCCCATCCCTTCACCACACCCCCTGGGGCCCCCAAGGGTCCCATCCCTTCACCACACCCCCTGGGGCCCCCCGAAGGCTCCCATCCCTTCAGCACACCCCCTGGGGCCCCCCATACGGCGACCCCTCCTCTACGGCGACCCTTCTTCTGCGGCGTTTCCTCCTCTACAGCGGCGACTCCTCTTGCGACCCTTCTACCGCGACCCCTCCTCTACGGAGACCCTTCCTCTACGGCGACCCCTCCTCTACGGAGACCCTTCCTCTACGGCGACCCCTTCCTCTACGGAGACCCTTCCTCTACGGAGACCCCTTCCTCTACGGCGACCCCTTCCTCTACGGAGACCCTTCCTCTACGGAGACCCCTTCCTCTACGGAGACCCCTTCCTCTACGGAGACCCCTTCCTCTACGGAGACCCCTTCCTCTACCGCGATCCCTCCTCTACGGAGACCCCTTCCTCTACGGAGACCCCTTCCTCTACGGAGACCCTTCCTCTACGGAGACCCCTTCCTCTACGGAGACCCTTCCTCTACGGAGACCCCTTCCTCTACGGCGACCCTTCCTCTACGGCGACCCTTCCTCTACGGCGACCCTTCCTCTACGGAGACCCCTCCTCTACGGAGACCCCTTCCTCTACGGAGACCCCTTCCTCTACGGAGACCCCTTCCTCTACCGCGATCCCTCCTCTACGGAGACCCCTTCCTCTACGGAGACCCCTTCCTCTACGGAGACCCCTTCCTCTACGGCGACCCTTCCTCTACGGAGACCCTTCTTCTACGGCGACCCCTTCCTCTACGGAGACCCCTTCCTCTACGGAGACCCTTCTTCTACGGCGATCTTTCCTCTACGGAGACCCCTTCCTCTACGGCGACCCTTCCTCTACGGAGACCCCTTCCTCTACGGAGACCCCTTCCTCTACGGCGACCCCTTCCTCTACGGCGACCCCTTCCTCTACGGAGACCCCTTCCTCTACGGAGACCCCTTCCTCTACGGAGACCCCTTCCTCTACCGCGATCCCTCCTCTACGGAGACCCCTTCCTCTACGGAGACCCCTTCCTCTACGGAGACCCCTTCCTCTACGGAGACCCCTTCCTCTACGGCGACCCTTCCTCTACGGAGACCCCTTCCTCTACGGAGACCCTTCTTCTACGGCGACCCTTCCTCTACGGAGACCCCTTCCTCTACGGAGACCCCTTCCTCTACGGAGACCCTTCTTCTACGGCGATCTTTCCTCTACGGAGACCCCTTCCTCTACGGCGACCCTTCCTCTACGGAGACCCTTCCTCTACGGAGACCCCTTCCTCTACGGAGACCCCTTCCTCTACGGCGACCCCTTCCTCTACGGCGACCCCTTCCTCTACGGCGACCCTTCCTCTACGACGACCCCTTCCTCTACGACGACCCCTTCCTCTACGGAGACCCCTTCCTCTACGGCGACCCCTTCCTCTACGGAGACCCCTTCCTCTACGGAGACCCCTTCCTCTACGGAGACCCTTCCTCTACGGCGACCCCTTCCTCTACGGCGACCCCTTCCTCTACGGAGACCCCTTCCTCTACGGAGACCCCCTCCTCTACGGAGACCCCTTCCTCTACGGAGACCCCTTCCTCTACGGAGACCCCTTCCTCTACGGAGACCCCTTCCTCTACGGAGACCCCTTCCTCTACGGCGACCCCTTCCTCTACGGAGACCCCTTCCTCTACGGAGACCCTTCCTCTACGGTGTACCCCCCACCATTCCCATTACCCTCCATACACACACAGGCAGATCTACCCCGACAATGGGACTCTGGTCTCTGTGGGGGTCGTCAGTGTACCCCGTGTTTCCATGCCCCTCCCCCCAGTGGGCGTATCAGGGGTATATTATGAGGACAGGTCTGTGTGACACAACTGACAGAGTTTGTACTTTGATGGATTATAACCAATGAATGCTTTGTGTCCTTCCAGATGAACAATGAGATGGATCGCTCTGCACCACAGGCCCCGCCCCTCTTATCTCTCCTCCAATAGACATGTCACACCCTGCTGACATCAAATGTAAGGACAGTCTATAATTGTACTGCATGGCTCCTCCCACTTCAGTATCATTTTCTTTTTTCCCTGTCACATGACTTCTTCCAGTGTGCTGACTTGTCCCATACCTTCTGCCGTGTGAGCCCTCCTACCGCCATGCGACCCCCACCTACCGCCATGCGACCCCCACCTACCGCCATGCGACCCCCCCCCCTCCTACCGCCATGCGACCCCCCCCCTCCCACCGCCATGCGACCCCCCCCCCTCCCACCGCCATGCGACCCCCCCCCTCCCACCGCCATGCGACCCCCCCCTCCCACCGCCATGCGACCCCCCCCTCCCACCGCCATGCGACCCCCCCCTCCCACCGCCATGCGACCCCCACCTACCGCCATGCGACCCCCACCTACCGCCATGCGAATCCCTCCTACCGCCATGCGACCCCCACCTACCGCCATGCGACCCCCACCTACCGCCATGCGACCCCCTCCCACCGCCATGCGACCCCCCCACCGCCATGCATCCCCCTCCTACCGCCATGCGACCCCCCCCCACCGCCATGCGACCCCCTCCTACCGCCATGCGACCCCCCCACCGCCATGCATCCCCCTCCTACCGCCATGCGACCCCCCCCCCCACCGCCATGCGACCCCCCCCCCCACCGCCATGCGACCCCCTCCTACCGCCATGCGACCCCCCCACCGCCATGCATCCCCCTCCTACCGCCATGCGACCCCCCCCCACCGCCATGCGACCCCCTCCTACCGCCATGCGACCCCCTCCTACCGCCATGCGACCCCCACCTACCGCCATGCGACCCCCTCCTACCGCCATGCGACCCCCCCCTCCTACCGCCATGCGACCCCCCCCCCCCCACCGCCATGCGACCCCCCCCCCCCACCGCCATGCGACCCCCTCCCACCGCCATGCGACCCCCTCCCACCGCCATGCGACCCCCACCTACCGCCATGCGACCCCCCCCTCTCACCGCCATGCGACCCCCCCCTCCCACCGCCATGCAACCCCCCCTCCCACCGCCATGCGACCCCCTCCCACCGCCATGCGACCCCCTCCCACCGCCATGCGACCCCACCTACCGCCATGCGACCCCCTCCCACCGCCATGCGACCCCCTCCCACCGCCATGCGACCCCACCTACCGCCATGCAACCCCCCCCTCCCACCGCCATGCGACCCCCTCCCACCGCCATGCGACCCCCACCTACCGCCATGCGACCCCACCTACCGCCATGCAACCCCCCCTCCCACCGCCATGCGACCCCCTCCCACCGCCATGCGAACCCCTCCTACCGCCATGCGACCCCACCTACCGCCATGCAACCCCCCCCCCCCTCCTACCGTCATGCGACCCCACCTACCGCCATGCAACCCTCTCCTATCGCCATGCGACCCCCTTCCACCGCCATGCGACCCCACCTACCGCCATGCAACCCCCCCTCCCACCGCCATGCGACCCCCTCCCACCGCCATGCGACCCCACCTACCGCCATGTGACCCCCTCCCACCGCCATGCGACCCCCTCCCACCGCCATGCGACCCCACCTACCGCCATGCAACCCCCTCCCACCGCCATGCGACCCCCTCCCACCGCCATGCGACCCCCTCCCACCGCCATGCGACCCCCTCCCACCGCCATGCGACCCCACCTACCGCCATGCAACCCCCCCCCCCTCCTACCGCCATGCGACCCCACCTACCGCCATGCAACCCCCTCCTATCACCATGCGACCCCCTTCCACCGCCATGCGACCCCACCTACCGCCATGCAACCCCCCCCCCCTCCTACCGCCATGCGACCCCACCTACCGCCATGCAACCCCCTCCTACCGCCATGCGAACCCCTCCTACCGCCATGCGAACCCCTCCTACCGCCATGCGAACCCCTCCTACCGCCATGCGACCCCACCTACCGCTATGCAACCCCCCCCCCTCCTATCGCCATGCGACCCCCTCCTATCGCCATGCAACCCCCTCCTATCGCCATGCGACCCCTCCCACCATGCAACCCCTCCTACCGCCATGCGATTTCTACCACCATGCAACCCCCTCCTACCACCATGTGACTTACCGCTATGCGACCGCTTCCTACCACCATGCGACCCCTCCTACCACCATGCGACCCCTCCTACCACCATGCGACCCCTCCTACCACCATGTCACATTTTCTGTTCCTTTCATGTGACTGCATCCACTGTGCTGACTTGTTCTATATCAGTGGACTCCTCCCACTATCATGTGACTCCTAGCTGGCTTGGTCTATATCAGTGAACTCCTCCCACTATCATGTGACTCCTCCTACTATCATGCAAATACCGCCTCTGTGCTGACTTGTTCCATTCAGTTGGGCTCCTCCCACAATCATGTGACTCCCCCACTGTGTCTCTTGCTCTCCTGATTGCGCCCACTGTGCTGACGCACCATGTCATGTGATTCCTCCCTCTGTCCCGCCTCTGCCATGTAATCTCCTCCCATTGCTGTCCCATCCTTTTATCTCAAATCATTGTTGTCACTTCTTCTCTCAGGGTCTGGACCTCCTCCATGTTCTCCAGTTTTGTTGCAGAGGGCGGAGTCTCAGTATGATGTCATCGATGCAGCCCTACCCCCACCAGCAGGGGCCACCCAGGCCCTCCTCGAGGGCATGTACACAGAGTTGTCACGCAGACATGGTGGTTGTCAGCAGCTGGTTCTCCTGACCCGCCAGCGCCATCTTCTGACCCTGACCCGCCAGTTTGTTGTCCATCAGATGAACCTCATGAATTACATGAATAGCATGTGTGAGCTGTCACAGCAGAGTCCCCCGATACCGGCCCTCCTGTCTGCCATGTGCCTGAGGCTGCGTGACGTCACCTCTCACAGCGTGTTACTGCACAGAAGACTTCGGGATGACCCCTGCCTGTACCCCATCCCCTCCCCCTCCATGCAGGACACTATCAGGAATATACCCAGTGTCCTGCTCCTCATGGTGGTTAAAGCCACCCTCCTCACAGAGCAGTTTATCCTCCGTGTGCTGCGCAGGGTGGCACAAGTCCCAGCTGAGGTGACTCCAGACCTGTGCCGGTCTCTGACATTGTACAACCAGGTGGTGGACGACTTATCCAAGCGAGCACGACCATTGGCAGAACTGCGGCCATTTTGTCTGAGCCGGACATTGGAGATATTGGCAGAAGGGAGAAGCCGAGTGATGGCGGTGGAGTTGTGTCGGATGTGGTCTCGGTGTGGTCTGGAAGACACGTTGAGGAGAGAGATGGAGACCGATATGAACCAAGCAGCTGATCCTGATCTTAATACATCCTATAGTCTGCAGAAGAAGAGTCAGGGGGTCCCAGGTCAGAGATCACCCAGCAGAATGGGAGTCCTTGTCCAAGAGCACAGGAGTCAGGTAGTCCCAGGTCAGAGGTCACTCAACAGTCTGGGGGTCCTTGTCCAGGAGGACAGGAGAGAGATAGAGTCCCACATGAACCAAGCTACAGATCCTGTTCTTAGTCCATCCAATAGTCTGCAGAAGAAGAGCCAGGTGGTCCCAGGCCAGAGATCAACCAGCAGTTTTGGGGTTCTTGTCCAGGAGGACAGGAGTCAGGTGACCCCGGTTCTACAGATCCTGGTGAGCTTGGATCTGAAGATGTGGAATCAAGTCCCGAGTACCTCACAACCTGCTATGTATAGTCAGTACTGTGCCTGCCTGTGGCCAGCCCTCTGTTCCCATGTCTTCCATGCTGTCTGTCTGGGGATGAGGGGACCGAGGGCACTACCAGCTCTGCTGTCACTTCCTGAGGGGTTGTGTGCATCCGCTGTCCACGTACTGCGGGATACATTCATGTCAGGTATGCAATGAATGAAACAAGGGTCATATATGTACAGTCTGTCTGGTCATTACTACTGGGGGAAGTGGGCGGGTCTATCTGGTCATTACTAATGGAGAAGGTGGGTGGGTGGGTCTGGTTGGGTATTACTAATGGTGGAGGTGGGTGGGTTTGTCTGGTCATTACTAATATTGGAGGTGGACAGGTCTGTCTGGTGACTACTAATGATGGAGGTAGGTGGGTCTATCAGCTCATTACGAATGATGGAGTTTGTCTGGTCATTACTAATGATGGAGGTGGGTGGGTCTATCGGCTCATTACGAATGATGGAGTTTGTCTGGTCATTACTAATGGTGGAGGTGGGTGGGTCTATCGGCTCATTACGAATGATGGAGTTTGTCTGGTCATTACTAATGGTGGAGGTGGGTGGGTTTGTCTGGTCATTACTAAGGGAGAAGGTGGGTGGGTCTGGTTGGGTATTACTAATGGTGGAGGTGGGTGGGTTTGTCTGGTCATTACTAAGGGAGAAGGTGGGTGGGTCTGGTTGGGTATTACTAATGGTGGAGGTGGGTGGGTTTGTCTGGTCATTACTAATGTTTGAGGTGGACAGGTCTGTCTGGTGACTACTAATGATGGAGGTAGGTGGGTCTATCGGCTCATTACGAATGATGGAGTTTGGCGGGTTTGTCTGGTCATTACTAATGATGGAGGTGGGTGGTTCTATATGGTCAATACTAATGGTGGAGGTGGGCGGATCTGTCTGGTCATTACTAATGATGGAGGTGGGTGGTTCTATATGGTCAATACTAATGGTGGAGGTGGGCGGATCTGTCTGGTCATTACTAATGATGGAGGTGGGTGGTTCTATATGGTCAATACTAATGGTGGAGGTGGGCGGATCTGTCTGGTCATTACTAATGATGGAGGTGGGTGGTTCTATATGGTCAATACTAATGGTGGAGGTGGGCGGATCTGTCTGGTCATTACTAATGATGGAGGTGGGTGGTTCTATATGGTCAATACTAATGGTGGAGGTGGGCGGATCTGTCTGGTCATTACTAATGATGGAGGTGGGTGGTTCTATATGGTCAATACTAATGGTGGAGGTGAGCGGATCTGTTTGGTCATTTCTAATGGTGGGTGGGTTTGTCTGGACATTACTAATGATGGAGGTAGGAGTTGACGAGAGTTGAGAACATTGCTGGATTATCCATGGAAAGGGGGGGGGGGAGGGGGGGTTTGCTGATATTTTCAGATTGTCAGATTCTCCATGGATGGGGAGGAGTTGGGGATATTGTCGGATTCTCCATGGATGGGGAGGAGTTGGGGATATTGTCGGATTCTCCATGGATGAGGAGGAGTTGGGGATATTGTCGGATTCTCAATGGATGGGGAGGAGTTGGGGTTATTGTTGGATTCTCAATGGATGAGGAGGAGTTGGGGATATTGTTGGATTCTCAATGGATGGGGAGGAGTTGGGGATATTGTCGGATTCTCCATGGATGGGGAGGAGTTGGGGATATTGTTGGATTCTCAATGGATGAGGAGGAGTTGGGGATATTGTCGGATTCTCCATGGATGGGGAGGAGTTGGGGATATTGTCGGATTCTCCATGGATGGGGAGGAGTTGGGGATATTGTTGGATTCTCAATGGATGGGGAGGAGTTGGGGATATTGTCGGATTCTCCATGGATGGGGAGGAGATGGGGATATTGTTGGATTCTCCATGGATGGGGAGGAGTTGGGGATATTGTTGGATTCTCCATGGATGGGGAGGAGTTGGGGGTATTGTTGGATTCTCCATGGATGGGGAGGAGTTGGGGATATTGTTGGATTCTCCATGGATGGGGAGCAGTTGGGGATATTGTCGGATTCTCCATGGATGGGGAGGAGATGGGGATATTGTTGGATTCTCAATGGATGAGGAGGAGTTGGGGATATTGTTGGATTCTCCATGGATGGGGAGGAGATGGGGATATTGTCGGATTCTCCATGGATGGGGAGGAGTTGGGGATATTGTTGGATTCTCAATGGATGGGGAGGAGTTGGGGATATTGTCGGATTCTCCATGGATGGGGAGGAGATGGGGATATTGTTGGATTCTCCATGGATGGGGAGGAGTTGGGGATATTGTTGGATTCTCCATGGATGGGGAGGAGTTGGGGGTATTGTTGGATTCTCCATGGATGGGGAGGAGTTGGGGATATTGTTGGATTCTCCATGGATGGGGAGGAGTTGGGGATATTGTCGGATTCTCCATGGATGGGGAGGAGATGGGGATATTGTCGGATTCTCCATGGATGAGGAGGAGTTGGGGGATATTGTTGGATTCTCCATGGATGGGGAGGAGTTGGGGATATTGTCAGGGTCTCCATGGATGGGGAGGAGTTGGGGATATTGTCGGATTCTCAATGGATGGGGAGGAGTTGGGGTTATTGTCGGATTCTCCATGGATGAGGAGGAGTTGGGGATATTGTCGGATTCTCCATGGATGGGGAGGAGATGGGGATATTGTCGGATTCTCCATGGATGGGGAGGAGTTGGGGATATTGTCGGGGTCTCCATGGATGGGGAGGAGTTGGGGATATTGTCGGATTCTCCATGGATGGGGAGGAGATGGGGATATTGTCGGGGTCTCCATGGATGGGGAGGAGTTGGGGGTATTGTCGGATTCTTCATGGATGGGGAGAAGTTGGGGATATTGTCGGATTCTCCATGGATGAGTAGGAGTTGGGGATATTGTCGGGGTCTCCATGGATGGGGAGGAGATGGGGATATTGTCGGATTCTCCATGGATGGGGAGGAGATGGGGATATTGTTGGATTCTCCATGGATGAGGAGGAGTTGGGGATATTGTCGGATTCTCCATGGATGGGGAGGAGATGGGGATATTGTCGGGGTCTCCATGGATGGGGAGGAGATGGGGATATTGTCGGATTCTTCATGGATGGGGAGAAGTTGGGGATATTGTCGGATTCTCCATGGATGAGTAGGAGTTGGGGATATTGTCGGGGTCTCCATGGATGGGGAGGAGATGGGGATATTGTCGGATTCTTCATGGATGGGGAGAAGTTGGGGATATTGTCGGATTCTCCATGGATGAGGAGAAGTTGGGGATATTGTCGGATTCTCCATGGATGAGTAGGAGTTGGGGATATTGTCGGATTCTCCATGGATGGGGAGGAGATGGGGATATTGTTGGATTCTCCATGGATGAGGAGGAGTTGGGGATATTGTCGGATTCTCCATGGATGGGGAGGAGATGGGTATATTGTTGGATTCTCCATGGATGGGGAGGAGTTGGGGATATTGTCGGGGTCTCCATGGATGGGGAGGAGTTGCGGATATTGTCGGATTCTCCATGGATGGGGAGGAGATGGGGATATTGTCGGGGTCTCCATGGATGGGGAGGAGTTGGGGGCATTGTCGGATTCTTCATGGATGGGGAGAAGTTGGGGATATTGTCGGATTCTCCATGGATGAGTAGGAGTTGGGGATATTGTCGGGGTCTCCATGGATGGGGAGGAGATGGGGATATTGTCGGGGTCTCCATGGATGGGGAGGAGATGGGGATATTGTCGGATTCTCCATGGATGGGGAGGAGATGGGGATATTGTTGGATTCTCCATGGATGGGGAGGAGTTGGGGATATTGTCGGATTCTCCATGGATGGGGAGGAGTTGTTGATATTGTCGGGGTCTCCATGGATGGGGAGGAGATGGGGATATTGTTGGATTCTCCATGGATGGGGAGGAGTTGGGGATATTGTCGGGTTCTCCATGGATGGGGAGGAGTTGGGGGTATTGTCGGATTCTCCATGGATGGGGAGGAGTTGTTGATATTGTCTGGGTCTCCATGGATGGGGAGGAGTTGGGGATATTGTCGGATTCTCCATGGATGGGGAGGAGTTGGGGATATTGTCGGGGTCTCCATGGATGGGGAGGAGTTGGGGATATTGTCGGGTTCTCCATGGATGGGGAGGAGTTGGGGATATTGTCGGGGTCTCCATGGATGGGGAGGAGTTGGGGTTATTGTCGGATTCTCCATGGATGAGGAGGAGTTGGGGATATTGTCGGATTCTCCATGGATGGGGAGGAGATGGGGATATTGTCGGATTCTCCATGGATGGGGAGGAGTTGGGGATATTGTCGGGGTCTCCATGGATGGGGAGGAGTTGGGGATATTGTCGGATTCTCCATGGATGGGGAGGAGATGGGGATATTGTCGGGGTCTCCATGGATGGGGAGGAGTTGGGGGTATTGTCGGATTCTTCATGGATGGGGAGAAGTTGGGGATATTGTCGGATTCTCCATGGATGAGTAGGAGTTGGGGATATTGTCGGGGTCTCCATGGATGGGGAGGAGATGGGGATATTGTCGGATTCTCCATGGATGGGGAGGAGATGGGGATATTGTTGGATTCTCCATGGATGAGGAGGAGTTGGGGATATTGTCGGATTCTCCATGGATGGGGAGGAGATGGGGATATTGTCGGGGTCTCCATGGATGGGGAGGAGATGGGGATATTGTCGGATTCTTCATGGATGGGGAGAAGTTGGGGATATTGTCGGATTCTCCATGGATGAGGAGAAGTTGGGGATATTGTCGGATTCTCCATGGATGAGTAGGAGTTGGGGATATTGTCGGATTCTCCATGGATGGGGAGGAGATGGGGATATTGTTGGATTCTCCATGGATGAGGAGGAGTTGGGGATATTGTCGGATTCTCCATGGATGGGGAGGAGATGGGGATATTGTTGGATTCTCCATGGATGGGGAGGAGTTGGGGATATTGTCGGGGTCTCCATGGATGGGGAGGAGTTGGGGATATTGTCGGATTCTCCATGGATGGGGAGGAGATGGGGATATTGTCGGGGTCTCCATGGATGGGGAGGAGTTGGGGGCATTGTCGGATTCTTCATGGATGGGGAGAAGTTGGGGATATTGTCGGATTCTCCATGGATGAGTAGGAGTTGGGGATATTGTCGGGGTCTCCATGGATGGGGAGGAGATGGGGATATTGTCGGATTCTCCATGGATGGGGAGGAGATGGGGATATTGTCGGATTCTCCATGGATGGGGAGGAGATGGGGATATTGTTGGATTCTCCATGGATGGGGAGGAGTTGGGGATATTGTCGGATTCTCCATGGATGGGGAGGAGTTGTTGATATTGTCGGGGTCTCCATGGATGGGGAGGAGATGGGGATATTGTTGGATTCTCCATGGATGGGGAGGAGTTGAGGATATTGTCGGGTTCTCCATGGATGGGGAGGAGTTGGGGGTATTGTCGGATTCTCCATGGATGGGGAGGAGTTGTTGATATTGTCTGGGTCTCCATGGATGGGGAGGAGTTGGGGATATTGTCGGATTCTCCATGGATGGGGAGGAGTTGGGGATATTGTCGGGGTCTCCATGGATGGGGAGGAGTTGGGGATATTGTCGGGTTCTCCATGGATGGGGAGGAGTTGGGGATATTGTCGGGGTCTCCATGGATGGGGAGGAGTTGGGGATATTGTCGGATTCTCCATGGATGGGGAGGAGTTGTTGACATTGTCTGGGTCTCCATGGATGGGGAGGAGTTGGGGATATTGTCGGATTCTCCATGGATGGGGAGGAGTTGGGGATATTGTCGGGGTCTCCATGGATGGGGAGGAGTTGGGGATATTGTCGGATTCTCCATGGATGGGGAGGAGTTGGGGATATTGTTGGATTCTCCATGGATGCCGAGAACTTGGTGATATTGTCGGGGTCTCCATGGATGAGGAGGGGTTGGTGATATTGTTGGATTCTCCATGGATGAGGAGGAGTTGGGGATATTGTCGGGGTCTCCATGGATGGGGAGGAGTTGGGGATATTGTCGGGGTCTCCATGGATGGGGAGGAGTTGGGGATATTGTCGGGTTCTCCATGGATGGGGAGGAGTTGGGGATATTGTTGGATTCTCCATGGATGGGGAGGAGTTGGGGATATTGTCGGGGTCTCCATGGATGGGGAGGAGTTGGGGATATTGTCGGGGTCTCCATGGATGGGGAGGAGTTGGGGATATTGTCGGATTCTCCATGGATGGGGAGGAGTTGGGGATATTGTTGGATTCTCCATGGATGCCGAGAACTTGGTGATATTGTCGGGGTCTCCATGGATGGGGAGGAGATGGGGATATTGTCGGATTCTCCATGGATGGGGAGGAGATGGGGATATTGTCGGATTCTCCATGGATGAGGAGGAGTTGGGGGATATTGTTGGATTCTCCATGGATGGGGAGGAGATGGGGATATTGTCGGATTCTCCATGGATGAGGAGGGGTTGGTGATATTGTTGGATTCTCCATGGATGAGGAGGAGTTGGGGATATTGTCGGGGTCTCCATGGATGAGTAGGAGTTGGGGATATTGTTGGATTCTCCATGGATGGGGAGGAGTTGGTGATATTGTTGGGGTCTCCATGGATGGGGAGGGGTTGGGGATATTGTTGGATTCTCCATGGATGGGGAGGAGTTGGTGATATTGTTGGGGTCTCCATGGATGAGGAGGGGTTGGGGATGTGTTGATGGATTTGGATATATCGGGGGGGTCTGTGTATTTCCGGCGGTCTGATCTCTAATGTCTTCTCTCAGAGGATCTCCCGGAGTCTTGTGTCTCGCTGGGCCGCAGCCTCTGTCAGAACCTTCTTGGTGTCCGGAGTCTCATCGCCTGGGACAACAGTAAGTGAAGGTCGTCCATTGGAAGGCCACCACCCGGTCTTATGTTTTTCTGTATATTAAGTTTTATTAGCCAGATATTTAGGCCTCGTCTGGTGCCAGCTTTGGGTCCTTCAGGTGGCACTTTGTGTCATTGTTACCTGATCCCTCCATGAGGAAGAATCCTACAAACCCCACATATGAGTGTGAATGTCATTGTCACCTGATCCCTCCACGAGGAAGAGTCCTACAACCCCCACATATGAGTGTGAATGTCATTGTCACCTGACCCCTCCACGAGGAAGAGTCCTACAACCCCCACATATGAGTGTGAATATCATTGTCACCTGATCCCTCCACGAGGAAGAGTCCTACAACCCCCACATATGAGTATGAATGTCACTGTGACCTGATCCCTCCACGAGGAAGAGTCCTACAACCCCCACATATGAGTATGAATGTCACTGTGACCTGATCCCTCCACGAGGAAGAGTCCTACAACCCCCACATATGAGTATGAATGTCACTGTGACCTGATCCCTCCACGAGGAAGAGTCCTACAACCCCCACATATGAGTATGAATGTCATTGTCACCTGATCCCTCCACGAGGAAGAGTCCTACAACCCCCACATATGAGTATGAATGTCATTGTCACCTGATCCCTCCACGAGGAAGAGTCCTACAACCCCCACATATGAGTGTGAATGTCATTGTCACCTGACCCCTCCACGAGGAAGAGTCCTACAACCCCCACATATGAGTGTGAATGTCATTGTCACCTGATCCCTCCACGAGGAAGAGTCCTACAACCCCCACATGAGTGTGAATGTCATTGTCACCTGACCCCTCCACGAGGAAGAGTCCTACAACCCCCACATATGAGTGTGAATGTCATTGTCACCTGATCCCTCCACGAGGAAGAGTCCTACAACCCCCACATATGAGTATGAATGTCACTGTGACCTGATCCCTCCACGAGGAAGAGTCCTACAACCCCCACATATGAGTGTGAATGTCATTGTCACCTGATCCCTCCACGAGGAAGAGTCCTACAACCCCCACATATGAGTATGAATGTCATTGTCACCTGATCCCTCCACGAGGAAGAGTCCTACAACCCCCACATATGAGTGTGAATGTCATTGTCACCTGATCCCTCCACGAGGAAGAGTCCTACAACCCCCACATATGAGTGTGAATGTCATTGTCACCTGATCCCTCCACGAGGAAGAGTCCTACAACCCCCACATATGAGTGTGAATGTCATTGTCACCTGACCCCTCCACGAGGAAGAGTCCTACAACCCCCACATATGAGTGTGAATGTCATTGTCACCTGATCCCTCCACGAGGAAGAGTCCTACAACCCCCACATATGAGTATGAATGTCATTGTCACCTGATCCCTCCACGAGGAAGAGTCCTACAACCCCCACATATGAGTGTGAATGTCATTGTCACCTGATCCCTCCACGAGGAAGAGTCCTACAACCCCCACATATGAGTGTGAATGTCATTGTCACCTGATCCCTCCACGAGGAAGAGTCCTACAACCCCCACATATGAGTGTGAATGTCATTGTCACCTGATCCCTCCACGAGGAAGAGTCCTACAACCCCCACATATGAGTGTGAATGTCATTGTCACCTGATCCCTCCACGAGGAAGAGTCCTACAACCCCCACATATGAGTGTGAATGTCATTGTCACCTGACCCCTCCACGAGGAAGAGTCCTACAACCCCCACATATGAGTATGAATGTCATTGTCACCTGATCCCTCCACGAGGAAGAGTCCTACAACCCCCACATATGAGTGTGAATGTCATTGTCACCTGACCCCTCCACGAGGAAGAATCCTACAACCCCCACATATGAGTGTGAATGTCATTGTCACCTGATCCCTCCACGAGGAAGAGTCCTACAACCCCCACATATGAGTATGAATGTCATTGTCACCTGATCCCTCCACGCCCCGTGGGCCAGTGGTGTGGTTGTTAGTCTCTCCCCAGTTTTTGTGTTCATACTTAAAGAGAACAGACGAGAAGACTGACGTTACAGGCAGTTGGAGATCGGTACAACCCCCACCCACACACCTCTTCTCTCTCCTCTGTACAGCAGTGTGCCAGGCGCTAAGCTCCGCCCTAACAGATAAGTGTTCAGCCTCCACGTCGGGTAGTGGAGATCTGGTCTCTGGGAATCACAGCAGAACCTGCAGGATTTTGGTGACTTTGTGCCAACACCTATCTGCTTTACTGGTTACACCGAACTCCAGCCACCAATCGCCTTCCCAGGAACCCCGGAATCTGGGCGAGCACCTCTTCTCTCCTCCATGGTCTGAGCTGTGTGCAGTCATCCACCAGCAGGGGGTGCTGAGCCGCTGCACTCTCACCCTCCACCTGTGTGACATGTGGTTACGAAGCCACGCCCAGATCTTCATGTCCTCCGGGTCACTCGGTCAGCTGGTGCTCATCACACACGGTGACCTGCCGGTAAGGAGCTCCTCGCCAAGCCGTTCATTCATTTACAGATCAGCTCATTAACTACTTTTAATATTCTTAGATTTTATTTTATATTCTATTTTTTTATATTATATTTCATTTAATTCTTTTTTTTATTTTAGATTTCATATTATATTATATTTTGTTATATTTTTAGATTGTAATATAGATTTTATTTTATTATATTTTATGAGATTTTACTGTACTTTATATTTTATTATTAAAACTGTAAAAAAACCTAAGAATTAGTGCTAGTCCCAGTAGTCCCATGTACCTTTGTGTAGACCATCGTACGCAGAGTTCCATGTCCAGGTTGCCCCGCCCTTTGTGGATATCAGCACCCCAGCCTGGAGTAGGTCATGTGACCTAGGGTCAGAGGGCAGTCACTGATCACGGCTGCTAGACAAGTTCATAGACACTTTCATATCCATACTTAATGTATTAAAACAGCTTTGCTCCCCTCCCCCCATGCCCTAGATCAGAGCAGATCTCAGTCCTCTCCAGCCCTCCTTGATGGGGCAGAGGTGTGGAGTGGGGGGGGGGGGGGAGTGGGGAGGCAGAGATGTGGAGTGGGGGAGGCAGAGATGTGGAGGGGTGGGGGAGGCAGAGATGTGGAGGGGTGGGGGAGGCAGAGATGTGGAGGGGAGGGGGGAGGCAGAGATGTGGAGTGGAGGGGGGAGGCAGAGATGTGGAGTGGAGGGGGGAGGCAGAGATGTGGAGTGGAGGGGGGAGGCAGAGATGTGGAGTGGAGGGGGGAGGCAGAGATGTGGAGTGGAGGGGGGAGGCAGAGATGTGGAGTGGAGGGGGGAGGCAGAGATGTGGAGGGGAGGGGAGGGGAGGCAGAGATGTGGAGGGGAGGCAGAGATGTGGAAGGGAGGGGAGGGGAGGCAGAGATGTGGAGGGGAGGGGAGGCAGAGATGTGGAGGGGAGGGGAGGCAGAGATGTGGAGGGGAGGGGAGGCAGAGATGTGGAGGGGAGGGGAGGCAGAGATGTGGAGGGGAGGGGGGCAGAGATGTGGAGTGGAGTGGAGGGGAGGGGAGGCAGAGATGTGGAGTGGAGGGGAGGGGAGGCAGAGATGTGGAGTGGAGGGGAGGGGAGGCAGAGATGTGGAGTGGAGGGGGGGAGGCAGAGATGTGGAGTGGAGGGGGGGAGGCAGAGATGTGGAGTGGAGGGGGGGAGGCAGAGATGTGGATTCAGTGATCGGTGATCTATTCGCACTCCTGGATTCTGTACTCCCGACTTCTAATATCTCTCCTGCTGTTTCTGGGATTGTGCCGCTCTCTCTGCAGGTGATAAAGGCGGAGTGTCGCTCTCTGGTGGTGGGAGCAGAGAATGCGGATTGGTTTCCTTTCTCCCAAAGCTCAGGGTTGAAGATGAAGAGGAGCCGGGATGTGGTGGAGGTGAGTCGGAGTTCCTCCTCCCTGTACACCCTTCTGCTGGGGGGTGTGTGCAGTGCAAGGGTTAATCATGCACTACTAACTGGGATCTCATATGCTGGCAGTGTAAGGGTCCACTCATGCTCTTCTGGCAATGAAAGCATTGCATGTGCTTCCTGATCCTTCTCTCTCCACTCAGAAGCAGCTACACAGCACATGTCCCAGTCCTGCAGCCTTCTCTCTCCAGCAGCTACACGGCACGTTTCAGTCCTGCAGCCTTCTCTCTCCACTCAGAAGCAGCTACACAGCACATGTCCCAGTCCTGCAGCCTTCTCTCCCCACTCTCTCCAGCAGCTACACAGCACATGTTCCAGTCCTGCAGCCTTCTCTCTCCAGCAGCTACACAGCACATGTTCCAGTCCTGATCCTTCTCTCTCCAGCAGCTACACAGCACATGTTCCAGTCCTGCAGCCTTCTCTCTCCACTCAGAAGCAGCTACACAGCACATGTCCCAGTCCTGCAGCCTTCTCTCTCCACTCTCTCCAGCAGCTACACAGCACATGTCCCAGACCTGCAGCCTTCTCTCTCCAGCAGCTACACAGCACATGTTCCAGTCCTGATCCTTCTCTCTCCAGCAGCTACACAGCACATGTTCCAGTCCTGATTCTTCTCTCTCCAGCAGCTACACAGCACATGTTCCAGTCCTGATTCTTCTCTCTCCAGCAGCTACACAGCTCATGTTCCAGTCCTGATCCTTCTCTCTCCAGCAGCTACACAGCACATGTTCCAGTCCTGATTCTTCTCTCTCCAGCAGCTACACAGCTCATGTTCCAGTCCTGCAGCCTTCTCTCACAATAGCACACCTGTGGCAAGGAGTGATTAACTTCGGGGCTGGCCACACCCCCTCCTCGAGTTCCGCCCAATCGCTGCGAGCCTCATAGCAGGCTTCACCTCGGGGTTGGGGAGGAGTAGGACAATGGGGAGCCGGCTGATCTCCGCTGTGGGAGAAGGTACTGATCTGTCCATCACTGCCACCTTTATCAGCCGGAAGAATCGCTGGCTAGTCGCTGGGGACAGCCCACGGGAGGGCGGCTCTAACCCCCTACTGGTTGCCCGCAGCAGGGCTAAATGTAAAAATGTAACTTCTTGCCCAGCGCCCGGAGCTTCATGTCCCGGACGTCGGGTGATAGGAATTCAAAATCCCTGCCTTGCTTTCTGAACTTTCCCTCCCCCGTGAGAGAGTCCCCGCCTCCAGAGGTAACCTGTCGTCTCCTCCCTGCAGGGGCTGGTGGTCTCTTTGCCGCATGTTCTGGGCTCTGTGTGTTCCCGGAAGGCCCAGGGCCTCTTCCAGCACTTGATGCCAGCAGGGCGGCACTGGAGAGGGAAGCTGGTGACAGGTAAGGGGCGGAGCCTTGGGGTGTAATGTTGGAAACTCCTCCTCCTGTCATATGATACACTGAAATCTGTCTCCGCCCAGGCCCAGATCTGGCAGCCAGTGAGTACGCCCAGGCTGCAGTCAGCGCGGTGCTGGTCCCGGTCCTGGACGGGGTGGTCTCGCTATGTTTGGAGGACCAGGTGGCGGCACTGTGCGTGGCTGTTGGCGTGTTTATGGAAGCCTGGATGGGACATATCCTGCGGGAGAAGATCAAGTTCAGGTGAGATACGGACTGGGGGGGACCAGGCATGAAGTTAGGGACAATCTGTACCAGAGACTTTTAAATGGGCAACTAGAAGGGCGCATGGAGTCTGCAACCTTCAGGCCTACAAGAATAATGGGCACTGGCAAACAAACAATAGCCCCTCCCACTCCCAGCATGCCCCAGTTACTAGTGTCCTAGGAGGATGGACATCAATTCTACATCTCTGCTGTGGTGAAGCTTTTGTTTTCTAGAACCTTCTTTGGTATTCTTTATTTTTTTCTTTCATCGACTTGCCTCTGTGACTCCTAGAGCTTTGCCTCTCGAGTGTCTTCTTCTGCAGCCTGGCTTTGGACCCCATTGTACCATAACTGGACCCCCGGGGGCTGGGAGCTGTGGGAACGGCCTGGCAGTGACCTCTGGGCTCTATGTGGGGCGATGTACAGACTCCTGGCATTCGAGTACTATAACTGGACCCCCGGGGGCTGGGAGCTGTGGGAACGGCCTGGCAGTGACCTCTGGGCTCTACGTGGGGCGATGTACAGACTCCTGGCATTGGAGTACCATAACTGGACCCCGGGGGCTGGGAACTGTGGGAACGGCCTGGCAGTGACCTCTGGGCTCTATGTGGGGCGATGTACAGACTCCTGGCATTGGAGTACCATAACTGGACCCCGGGGGCTGGGAGCTGTGGGAATGGCCCTGGCAGTGACTTCTGGGCTCTATGTGGGGCGATGTACAGACTCCTGGCATTGGAGTACCATAACTGGACCCCGGGGGCTGGGAGCTGTGGGAATGGCCCTGGCAGTGACTTCTGGGCTCTATGTGGGGCGATGTACAGACTCGTGGCATTGGAGTACCATAACTGGACCCCCGGGGGCTGGGAGCTGTGGGAACGGCCTGGCAGTGACCTCTGGGCTCTATGTGGGGCGATGTACAGACTCCTGGCATTGGAGTACCATAACTGGACCCCCGGGGGGCTGGGAACTGTGGGAACGGCCTGGCAGTGACCTCTGGGCTCTATGTGGGGCGATGTACAGACTCCTGGCATTTGAGTACCATAACTGGACCCCCGGGGGCTGGGAGCTGTGGGAACGGCCTGGCAGTGACCTCTGGGCTCTATGTGGGGCGATGTACAGACTCGTGGCATTGGAGTACCATAACTGGACCCCGGGGGCTGGGAGCTGTGGGAACGGCCTGGCAGTGACCTCTGGGCTCTATGTGGGGCGATGTACAGACTCGTGGCATTGGAGTACCATAACTGGACCCCGGGGGCTGGGAACTGTGGGAACGGCCTGGCAGTGACCTCTGGGCTCTATGTGGGGCGATGTACAGACTCCTGGCATTGGAGTACCATAACTGGACCCCCGGGGGGCTGGGAACTGTGGGAACGGCCTGGCAGTGACCTCTGGGCTCTATGTGGGGCGATGTACAGACTCCTGGCATTTGAGTACCATAACTGGACCCCCGGGGGCTGGGAGCTGTGGGAACGGCCTGGCAGTGACCTCTGGGCTCTATGTGGGGCGATGTACAGACTCCTGGCATTCACACAACCCTGGTATTGCCTCTGCTCGTTCTTGGTCACCAAAGACTTGGTCATTGAGGAGGTTGGTCAGGCTGACCACGTGTGTAGGTCCCTGGGCGCCTCTTCCCAAGGGGTTACAATGGAAGTCCAGGCTAAGCCTCAACTTGCTCTCACCCCTCATATAACACCTATTCTAATTGCCCCGTGAAAGGAAGATGTGTGTACTTACCCATTCTGAGGGTACTCAGGTCCAATCATGTGATCTCCAGCAGCCGGCTTCAGGGGAGAGAATGCCAACAACGGCTGCAATGTCTGCGTGATGACGTCACCCACACTGTAGGCTTACTATGGGGCATTTGTTGTCGGCTGTCCTTCCTCTCCCATGAAGTGGGCACTGGGAGCTGATCATGTGACTGGAGCACCGAGAATAGGTATGTATGCGCCTCTTCCTTTCACAGCTTCATTAGAATAGGACTTGGAAGGGGGGTGGGGTGTAGGTGTAGGCTTAGTCAGGGCAAGCCTGGACTTCTACTGTAATGCCAAGGACGTGTGTGCTGGCGTTGTCTGTGCTCTGTCCTGCCGTAAACTGTCGAGGAAGCACCTCCCTGCTGCTGTTCTTGCTTCCAAAGAGCCTCCGATCCATTCCTGCCACCCACTTACAATGACTTTGTTCATCAATGGCCGTCCAACTCCCACTTGCCAACAGCCTTCAGGGTTTCATGAGTTCCCAAGGCCTTGCCTCCTGTGCTGAACCTATACGTTGTCTTACCACCAGGCGGTCATAATGCCTCTGATTGTAGACACGGGGGAGGGGAGAGGACAGTCCTGCTGTACTGGGTGCCTTCAGCTCACATTCTAGCAGGAGCTCCATGGGGCTTGCTGGTGGAGCCGACATCTACCACTGGAATCTTTCCTCTGACCCGAGAGTCTGTTCCATCCTCAGACTCTCCTCTGTAGGGTGGGACCACCTTCTCTGTCCTTTTCAAGGAGACTTCAGTCTTGCATGACTTTATGGGCCAAAATCCATGATTTCCTGACTGACTACAGAGGCCACAAGCCCACTCCCACATCCTTCCCTTTCAGATCTGCTTGCAGCCGTAGTAGCCTTTGAGACACCAGCTGCTGGGACCATCTGATTCTGAGTCTCTCTGGTCCATACTGGATGAACTTGCCTCTGAGGAGTCGAATTCATTTATTACTCCCAAAGAGGCGGCTTCAGCTCTTACTGACATTGTACCCACCGCTAAAGCCAAAGGATATAGCTTCTACCAGTGCAGTTCCCAGTCTGGGGTCCTTCAGAGCTCTTAGGACCACCATGGTTTTCCCACCGGGAATGTCTTCCTCTAAGGAGATTGCCTCACTCAAGGGCTTAAAAGCCTTGTACCCATTTGAAGAAGACTTTGTTAAAAAGTGGTATGCCCCCTCTGTGGATCTAGCAGGGTCCTGCATCATCATCATTCCAATGGAAGCTGCATGTGGTAGGAGGAGTTCTCTAGAACACTGTTGTCACTAGCAGGTCTTGCATTCATCATCATTCCAATGGAAGATGCACCTGGTAGGAGGAGCACTCCAGAACACTGCTGTCACTAGCAGGTCCAGCTCTTCATCATGATTCCAGTGGAAGCCACACCTGGTAGGAGGAGCACTCCAGGACACTGTTGTCACTAGCAGGTCTTGCATTCATCACCATTCCAATGGAAGCTGCACCTGGTAGGAGGAGTTCTCTAGGACACTGGTGTCACTAGCAGGTTTTGCATTCATCATGATTCCAATGGAAGCCGCACCTGGTAGGAAGAGCACTTCAGGACACTGTTGTCACTAGCAGGTCTTGCACTTCATCATCATTCCAATGGAAGCCGCACCTGGTAGGAGGAGCACTTCAGGACACTGTTGTCACTAGCAGGTCTTGCACTTCATCATTGTTCCAATGGAAGCCGCACCTGGTAGGAGGAGCACTTCAGGACGACACTGTTGTCACTAGCAGGTCTTGCACTTCATCATCGTTCCAATGGAAGCCGCACCTGGTAGGAGGAGCACTTCAGGACACTGTTGTCACTAGCAGGTCTTGCACTTCATCATCGTTCCAATGGAAGCCGCACCTGGTAGGAGGAGCACTTCAGGACACTGTTGTCACTAGCAGGTCTTGCACTTCATCATCGTTCCAATGGAAGCCGCACCTGGTAGGAGGAGCACTTCAGGACACTGTTGTCACTAGCAGGTCTTGCACTTCATCATCGTTCCAATGGAAGCCGCACCTGGTAGGAGGAGCACTTCAGGACACTGTTGTCACTAGCAGGTCTTGCACTTCATCATCGTTCCAATGGAAGCCGCACCTGGTAGGAGGAGCACTCTAGGACACTGTTGTCACTAGCAGGTCTTGCACTTCATCATCATTCCAATGGAAGCCGCACCTGGTAGGAAGAGCACTTCAGGACACTGTTGTCACTAGCAGGTCTTGCATTCATCATCATTCCAATGGAAGCCGCACCTGGTAGGAGGAGCACTTCAGGACACTGTTGTCACTAGCAGGTCTTGCATTCATCATTCCAATGGAAGCCGCACCTGGTAGGGGGAGCACTTCAGGACACTGTTGTCACTAGCAGGTCTTGCTCTTCATCATGATTCCAATGGAAGCCGCACCTGGTAGGAAGAGCACTTCAGGACACTGTTGTCACTAGCAGGTCTTGCTCTTCATCATCATTCCAATGGAAGCCGCACCTGGTAGGAGGAGCTCTCCAGAACACTGTTGTCACTAGCAGGTCTTGCATTCATCATTCCAATGGAAGCCGCACCTGGTAGGAGGAGCACTTCAGGACACTGTTGTCACTAGCAGGTCTTGCTCTTCATCATCATTCCAATGGAAGCCGCACCTGGTAGGAGGAGCACTTCAGGACACTGTTGTCACTAGCAGGTCTTGCACTTCATCATCGTTCCAATGGAAGCCGCACCTGGTAGGAGGAGCACTTCAGGACGACACTGTTGTCACTAGCAGGTCTTGCACTTCATCATCGTTCCAATGGAAGCCGCACCTGGTAGGAGGAGCACTTCAGGACACTGTTGTCACTAGCAGGTCCAGCTCTTCATCTTGTCTTCTGGCTGATTGGTTGAAGGCTATTAGAAGGAATGGTGTCACTATGGTCCTCGTCAGGGTGCTCCAGCTTTTGGCTCCACCATCTCTAGCTGGTCCAGAAAGACCATCATCCAAGGTTATGGCCTAACCCTCTCAGGCTCCTCCTTTTCTGTCAGGGTCACGCTAGATTTACACGGTTGCCCTCTGGTCTTCTGTTCACATGTTCTCCAGTTTTCATCAGGTGGACTTTCAGGACTCCTCTGACGCCAGCTTCGGGCAGAAGGTCCTTCAGAGGGCTCTTTGAGCTGCAGGCTTTCCTCCCTTCTGTTTTCTTGGACCTCTTAGTGTTTTATTGGTTCTGCTGCCCATCCCTTCGTGGAGCTGCCATTGGCCGTCCTGACAGCTATTGACCTTTGCTTGAAGTGGAAGACACAGGTTCACGCCCCCTCCCTGTGTTTATGATCATGTTCTTCATCCTGCTTTGCTGTAAAACTGAAGCATGCTGGGAGTAGGAGGGGCTATCCTAAGCAGGCCTACAGATTATTTTTCTTTTCCCAATGTCCTCCTGTAATTGGCAGTTTAGACTGAAGTGGTCTCTGTATGTCATGTGATCTCTGTGTGTCTCGCTCCGCCCCCTTGTCTCTGTATGTCATGTGATCTCGGTGTGTCTGTTGCTCCGCCCCCTTGTCTCTGTATGTCATGTGATCTCGGTGTGTCTGTCGCTCCGCCCCCTTGTCTCTGTATGTCATGTGATCTCTGTGTCTGTTGCTCCGCCCCCTTGTCTGTCATGTGATCTCTGTGTCTGGTGCTCCGCCCCCTTGTCTCTGTATGTCATGTGATCTGTGTGTCTGTTGCTCCGCCCCCTTGTCTCTATGTCATGTGATCTCGGTGTGTCTCTTGCTCCGCCCCCTTGTCTCTGTATGTCGTGTGATCTCGGTGTCTCTCGCTCCGCCCCCTTGTCTCTGTATGTCATGTGATCTCGGTGTCTCTCGCTCCGCCCCCTTGTCTCTGTGTGTCATGTGATCTTGGTGTGTCTCTCGCTCCGCCCCCTGTCTCTGTATGTCATGTGATCTTGGTGTGTTTGTCGCTCCACCCCCTTGTCTCTGTATGTCATGTGATCTTGGTGTGTCTCTCGCTCCGTCCCCCTGTCTCGGTATGTCATGTGATCTCGGTGTGTCTGTTGCTCCACCCCCTTGTCTCTGTATGTCATGTGATCTTGGTGTGTCTCTCGCTCCGCCCCTTGTCTCTGTATGTCATGTGATCTCGGTGTGTCTGTTGCTCCGCCCCCTTGTCTCTGTATGTCATGTGATCTCGGTGTGTCTGTCGCTCCGCCCCCCGTCTCTGTATGTCATGTGATCTCGGTGTGTCTGTCGCTCCGCCCCCTTGTCTCTGTATGTCATGTGATCTCGGTGTGTCTGTCGCTCCGCCCCCTTGTCTCTGTATGTCATGTGATCTCGGTGTGTCTCTCGCTCCGCCCCCTTTTCTCTGAATGTCATGTGATCTCGGTGTGTCTTGCTCCGCCCCCTCGTCTCTGTATGTCATGTGATCTCGGTGTGTCTCTCGCTCCGCCCCCTCGTCTCTGTATGTCATGTGATCTCGGTGTGTCTCTCGCTCCGCCCCCTTGTCTGTGTCATGTGATCTCAGTGTGTCTCTCGCTCCGACCTCTTGTCTCTGTGTCATGTGATCTTGGTGTATCTCTCGCTCCGCCCTCTTGTCTCTGTGTCATGTGATCTCGGTGTGTCTCTCGCTCCGCCCCCTTGTCTTTGTATGTCATGTGATCTCGGTGTGTCTCTCAGTTTGCAGGGGACTCTCCAGCTCAGACGTGACTTTGAGAGTGTGCGGGATGTGCTGCGGTCTCGGGAGTCCATGTTGTCTCCGGATGTGGTCCAGGCCGCTCTGGCTCTCCCAGTCTTCGCTCAGGCTGACAACGCCATCGTGTGTCTCTTGCAGCAACCGACTCGCAAGACATACCTTCAGTCTGGGAGCTGCGTGTTCTTCCCGTGTTGTGAGTGATGTTCATGTGTTCCTCTCTGCTGTCTCCACCCACTCATCTCCTTTGACCTGCTCAGTCTTCTAATCTCCCCTCCCCCACTCTCCTGGTGTCTTCCCTCCACTCTCCTGGTGTCCCCGCACTCTAATCTTCCCTCCCCTCCCCCACTCTCCTGGTGTCCCCGCCTTCTAATCTCCCCTCCCCCCACTCTCCTGGTGTCTTCCCTCCACTCTCCTGGTGTCCCCACCCTCTAATCTTCCCTCCACTCTCCTGGTGTCCCCGCACTCTAATCTTCCCTCCCCTCCCCCACTCTCCTGGTGTCCCCGCCTTCTAATCTTCCCTCCCCCACTCTCCTGGTGTCCCCGCCCTCTAATCTTCCCTCCACTCTCCTGGTGTCCCCGCCCTCTAATCTTCCCTCCACTCTCCTGGTGTCCCCGCCCTCTAATCTTCCCTCCACTCTCCTGGTGTCCCCGCCCTCTAATCTTCCCTCCACTCTCCTGGTGTCCCCGCACTCTAATCTTCCCTCCCCTCCCCCACTCTCCTGGTGTCCCCGCCCTCTAATCTTCCCTCCCCTCCCCCTCTGAGTTCTCATCCAATGAGCACTGTTCATGTGTTCTTCTGGTGTCTCCGCCCTCTAATCTTCCCTCCCCTGCTCAGGTCCTCCTCTGTGCCGGGTGGCCGTGGACAGCATGTCGGACAGTCTGCAGAGTCTGGACAGCCTAGAGAGGAGAGTGTGGGACGGGGACATCTCCAGAGGCGTACCACGACACAGCCACGATTCTTATCTGCCGCACAATCAGCGCCAGTGGCTTTCCCTACGTGTCCACAAGACCTGGAATGGACTGAGTCTTCCCTGGGAGGGCCGAGAAGTGTCAGAAGGATGAGGGGCCCCTTGGGTGGTTCCTACAATACCTGGAATGGACTGAGTCTTCCCTGGGCCGGCCGAGAAGTATCAGAAGGATAAGTGTTCCCTGGGAGGGCCGAGAAGTGTCAGAAGGATAAGGGGCCCCTTGGGTGGTTCCTACAAGACCTGGAATGGACTGAGTCTTCCCTGGGAGGGCCGAGAAGTGTCAGAAGGATAAGGGGCCCCTTGGGTGGTTCCTACAATACCTGGAATGGACTGAGTCTTTCCTGGGCCGGCCGAGAAGTGTCAGAAGGATGAGTGTTCCCTGGTAGGGCCAAGAAACATCAGAAGGATGAGGGGCCCCTTGGGTGGTTCCTACAATATTTGGAATAGACTGAGCCTTCCCTGGGAGGGCTGAGAGGTGTCAGAAGGATGAGTGTTGCCTGGGAGGGCCAAGAACTGTCAGAAGTTTGAGGTGGCCCTCGTGTAGTTCCCTACAAGATTTGCAATAGCCTGAGCCCACCTTGGGAGAGCCAAGTAGTGTTAGAAGGATGAGGGACCCCTCAGGTGAGGTCCACTGATGACGCCCCCAACCTCAGGACAAGATGGGGGGTGAACCTTCGAAGCAATGTCCTTCCAGAGCCATCCTGGGCCCAGGCAACTTCAAGTGCCAAGTAATCTTCTGCAACCTATAGCCACCCCTTTCCTGGGCACAGGGACTGGCTATATGGGCCCCTTCTCTCTACCGTAACTGCCCATCTGAGCTCTTCTTCTCCCTTGCCTCGTGGCTTTCTCTTCGCAGCCCAGGAACTGGTATACCACCTCCCAGCCGGCCTCCTCTCCCAGGCAGAGGGACTAACCCAGACATGGCTCACCACCCTGACCAAGCACTGGCTCCTCCTTCTCCTGGGCACAGGGATTGCCCTTTCGGCCTCCTCCCAGGTGGTGGTCACGCTCAAGTTCACCTACACCCGCTGGGCCTGATATTCTGAGTAGAATCCGCTCTATTTAATATATTTGATATTTATTTCATACAGAGATTTATTTTAATAAAGATTTGTAATATTGAACCCGCTGCCTCTTTTTTTTTTTTTTTTCATGTTGGGATTTTATTCCTCCTCTGGGAGGTGATGTGCTTGGAGTTGGCCAGGAAACCATCGCACACAATGAGATTCTCCTCTCTGGCATTATGGCAGATCAAAGGGTGGTGTCAGCAGTAAATGGGTGGGGCCTAATCCCTGTATAATAATAGCTCCACCTACCACAGATCAAACAGCTGGTGACACCAGTAAGTGGGCAGGTTAATTGCCCAATCCTCTATCCATCTTTGTAAATATAAGGATCTGTCCTATGCCCCTGTCCCATTGGCTGCTAGGAATGGTGAATGCCCAGGCATTCGGTAGTTTGGGTCCAATCAGATCTCTGCACACATAGGCATGGTTGTGTTAATGGGGACTGCTGCCATATTGCCGGGCCGGTATCCAAGCTGGTTCTATTATTGACTGCACAGATCTTTGTTTACATCATAACTAGTTCACATTTTTAGACCAACTTTATTTACAGATTATTGGCACAGCGATGGGTGCAAATTCTCCCCGCTGTGCCAACTGAACGATGGGCCTTTGGGGAAAACAGTACGTATGGTCGAATCATCCTTTTGGCAGATATATCGACGATATTTTATTGATTTGGGATGGTGGTCTCGACGAGTGGGTACTTCGTGTGGGGTGAATGAATGTCGGAACTTCGTGTAGGGTGAATAAATGCTTTATTGAACACAACTCAACTTATACAGCACATCCTGGCAGTAATCCCTGCCCCCCTCCACCCCCACCAGTCTGGCACCTGGTTCCCCACCCACACCCAAAACTCTACAGTACAATACAGCAGTAATCAGCACAGTATGAACTCTAGAGAAGGGAAGGACTACAAGTCCCCATTATCCTAAACAGTGCAGAATGTCTGTCTACATAACAGCTGCTAACACATACAGCTTTACAAAGGGGAGAATGGGGAGACGGCTTACCGAGGGGAGAACGGGGAGACGGCTTACCGAGGGGAGAATGGGGAGACGGCTTACCGAGGGGAGACGGCTTACCGAGGGGAGAATGGGGAGACGGCTTACCGAGGGGAGACGGCTTACCGAGGGGAGACGGCTTACCGAGGGGAGACGGCTTACCGAGGGGAGAACGGGGAGACGGCTTACCGAGGGGAGAAGGCTTACCGAGGGGAGAACGGGGAGACCGCTTACCGAGGGGAGAACGGGGAGACCGCTTACCGAGGGGAGAACGGGGAGACGGCTTACCGAGGGGAGAACGGGGAGACGGCTTACCGAGGGGAGAACGGGGAGACGGCTTACCGAGGGGAGAACGGGGAGACGGCTTACCGAGGGGAGACGGCTTACCGAGGGGAGACGGCTTACCGAGGGGAGAACGGGGAGACGGCTTACCGAGGGGAGACGGCTTACCGAGGGGAGACGGCTTACCGAGGGGAGACGGCTTACCGAGGGGAGAACGGGGAGACTGCTTACCGAGGGGAGAACGGGGAGACCGCTTACCGAGGGGAGAACGGGGAGACGGCTTACCGAGGGGAGAACGGGAAGACGGCTTACCGAGGGGAGACGGGAAGACGGCTTACCGAGGGGAGAACGGGAAGACCGCTTACCGAGGGGAGAACGGGAAGACGGCTTACCGAGGGGAGAACGGGAAGACCGCTTACCGAGGGGAGAACGGGAAGACGGCTTACCGAGGGGAGAACGGGAAGACCGCTTACCGAGGGGAGAACGGGGAGACCGCTTACCCAGGGGAGAACGGGGAGGCCGCTTACCGAGGGGAGAACGGGAAGACCGCTTACCCAGGGGAGAACGGGGAGGCCGCTTACCGAGGGGAGAACGGGGAGACCGCTTACCCAGGGGAGAACGGGGAGGCCGCTTACCGAGGGGAGAAAACCGGAACAGAAAGGGCAAAATGTTATCACAAAGGGACGGTTCTTCACAACCAGACCTCAGAGGATCCATTACCTCAGAGACTCCAGAACCATCACCAGAGAGACCCATACACACCGGACCTCAGAGGATCCATTACACCAGAGAGTCCAGAACCATCACCAGAGATATCCGTACACACTGGACTCCACACTGCCTGCAGAAGATTGAGGAGTCCATTGTTGGCCGGGGGATCTGAACTTTGTATGTTTTCATATATCAGAGGGATTATGTCACATAAAAGGTATTGGTGTGGGGGATGGACGTGATCTCTGACGGTACACATTGCGAGCTGTGTGCAGATATACATGGGGGTGTCCGGGTTGTACAGAACCTCCGATGGACAGACACAATGGTGGTATGGATTCCACCTGCTCCACCCCGTAAGACGCTTGGCCTGGTTGTGATCAGGATGAGGTGTTCATGTCTGAAATCCCAACCTGACCCAACTATCAGAACTGGATTGTCTGGTCCATATGACCCATGACCACTTCAAAAAGGCAGAACCCTCCTCCTGGCAGGTAAGGTGACACCCCCAGGTGATTGGTCAAAGATTAGAGTCCCTCCCACATCTATAACTCATTAGTAAAAACTTTGTAATTATAGGACAACTAGCGTTCTCATAATAATTGTCCAGCCTGCTGGTCATTTTGGAGGATGTGTGATGGAGGGCAATACCTCATGTATGGATCTACCTCCCCCATCCCCCCATCTATAGTCCCCTATGATAGTGGAGATCAATGGTTTGTTCTTTTTTAAATGTATCTTCTTTCTCCGATCTTCTGGAAGATTTCACCATAATGTTCCCTCCACCCAGACATATCCTGGGTGCTCAGAGCTCAGTCCTCCCACATCGAGCTATCCCATGTGACCTGCAGGGGGTGATGAGCAGAGATTTGTGGGATCATAGAGAGGAGATATATGTATACAGAGGAGAGAGATCAATATTCAGCAATCATATCGCTGGAAGCCCAGGAACTGCCCAGAGCAACACCCAGACTATACAAAGATGGCGGACTAAGAGGGACTACAGAAAGATGGCGGACTAAGAGAGACTACAGAAAGATGGCGGACTAAGGGAGACTACAGAAAGATGGTGGACTAAGAGAGACTACAGAAAGATGGCGGACTAAGAGAGACTACAGAAAGATGGCGGACTAAGAGAGACTACAGAAAGATGGCGGACTAAGGGAGACTACAGAAAGATGGCGGACTAAGAGAGACTACAGAAAGATGGCGGACTAAGGGAGACTACAGAAAGATGGCGGACTAAGGGAGACTACAGAAAGATGGCGGACTAAGAGGGACTACAGAAAGATGGCAGACTAAGAGGGACTACAGAAAGATGGCGGACTAAGAGAGACTACAGAAAGATGGCGGACTAAGGGAGACTACAGAAAGATGGCGGACTAAGAGGGACTACAGAAAGATGGCGGACTAAGGGAGACTACAGAAAGATGGCGGACTAAGGGAGACTACAGAAAGATGGCGGACTAAGGGGGACTACAGAAAGATGGCGGACTAAGAGGGACTACAGAAAGATGGCGGACTGAGAGACTACAGAAAGATGGCGGACTAAAGGAGACTACAGAAAGATGGCGGACTAAAGGAGACTACAGAAAGATGGCGGACTAAGAGACTACAGAAAGATGGCGGACTAAGAGGGACTACAGAAAGATGGCGGACTAAGAGACTACAGAAAGATGGCGGACTAAAGGAGACTACAGAAAGATGGCGGACTAAAGGAGACTACAGAAAGATGGCGGACTAAAGGAGACTACAGAAAGATGGCGGACTAAAGGAGACTACAGAAAGATGGCGGACTAAAGGAGACTACAGAAAGATGGCGGACTAAAGGAGACTACAGAAAGATGGCGGACTAAAGGAGACTACAGAAAGATGGCGGACTAAAGGAGACTACAGAAAGATGGCGGACTAAGAGAGACTACAGAAAGATGGCGGACTAAGGGAGACTACAGAAAGATGGCGGACTAAGGGAGACTACAGAAAGATGGCGGACTAAGAGGGACTACAGAAAGATGGCGGACTAAGAGGGACTACAGAAAGATGGCGGACTAAAGGAGACTACAGAAAGATGGTGGACTAAAGGAGACTACAGAAAGATGGCGGACTAAGAGGGACTACAGAAAGATGGCGGACTAAGAGGGACTACAGAAAGATGGCGGACTAAGAGGGACTACAGAAAGATGGCGGACTAAGGGAGACTACAGAAAGATGGCGGACTAAGAGGGACTACAGAAAGATGGCGGACTAAGAGGGACTACAGAAAGATGGCGGACTAAGAGGGACTACAGAAAGATGGCGGACTAAGAGGGACTACAGAAAGATGGCGGACTAAGGGAGACTACAGAAAGATGGCGGACTAAGAGGGACTACAGAAAGATGGCGGACTGAGAGACTACAGAAAGATGGCGGACTAAAGGAGACTACAGAAAGATGGCGGACTAAGAGACTACAGAAAGATGGCGGACTAACGGAGACTACAGAAAGATGGCGGACTAAAGGAGACTACAGAAAGATGGCGGACTAAGAGGGACTACAGAAAGATGGCGGACTAAGGGAGGCTACAGAAAGATGGCGGACTAAGAGGGACTACAGAAAGATGGCGGACCAGGGTGAAGACTGCAGAAAAAAAGGCGGACCCGGTAGAAGACTGCAGAAAGGCGGCGGACCCGGTAGAAGACTGCAGAAAGATGCCGCAGCGATAAAGGTAACGATTACACGATGATGGCAACTGAGATAAAGGCGAAGCTGATTCGTACTACGCAATCATGGAGGCAGATGGACTCCGGGAAAATGGCGGATGGTGACGAGTACTTCCGGTCGCTGGGTTGCATTTTCGGTGTAGATAGTTGGTCCGGAAGGGAGCTGGGTGTAGGAAGATGGCGGCTGCCCGGTGGCCGGCCATATGGAGGGGTGTATAGAGGGAGCTGAGATTCTATCGCCCCCGTAGACCGTCACCTCGTACACTATAGGATGATCGGTGATGTGATGGGCGAAGATCTATGACTTCAGGATGGGTGAGTGTCACCCTATAGGGGGCGGGGTCATGTTTCTTGCTGTATAGTGGGCGGGGTCAGTGGCTCCTCCGCTTCTACCGATAACCAATCATATTCCATCTTGCTGATCCTTCCATGTGGCGTCTGCATTCGTCTTCTCGCCGGGTGATCCAGCCAGAAAGTCTGGTGTTTTGCAGCAGAACAAGCTGCCCTGCAGAGGTAGCAGTTAGAGGGTTGGGGCAAACCATTTCCCACTGGCAGGGGGGCTGTGGTGTTAGTGTATGTAAATCTGCCAGTCCATCCAACACTCCCCTCCCCCCAGACTGACAGTGCTGCTGTGCCCCCTGTGCTCCTTCCTCCAGAGTGATACAGATCACCGGGTGAGAAGAGGGAGGAACCAAGGCAGCCGCCACATCCAATGATGGGTGGGGGAGGTGATGACCTCTGTGGGAGGAGCCCAGGCGCGGAGGATGAAGGCACACCGGAGGTCCAAACGTCACAAAGTGAGATCTGTCCAATCACAGTGCGGATGTGTCCCAAATATCCCAAACAAGCTACACCCTGGATTCACATAGTTCAGTCCGGATCCCAGTATAGCAGGCAGTCTGGTGACGTGCCGACAGGAAGATTGCACACTCACCTGAAGCGCATTATATAGAAACAGCCAGAAGTCCCCCTCTGTAATGGAACAGAATGCAGCCTGGTATGGATAACCTCCTCCATGGATCTGGGCGGGTGGTGTCACTCAGGAGGTCCCTCCTCTATGGATCTGGGCGGGTGGTGTCACTCAAGAGGTCCCTCCTCTATGGATCTGGGCGGGTGGTGTCACTCAGGAGATCCCTCCTCTATGGATCTGGGCGGTAGGGTGTCACTCAGGAGGTCCCTCCTCTATGGATCTGGGTGGGTGGTGTCACTCAGGAGGTCCCTCCTCTATGGATCTGGGCGGTAGGGTGTCACTCAGGAGATCTCTCCTCTATGGATCTGGGCGGTAGGGTGTCACTCAGGAAGTCCCTCCTCTATGGATCTGGGTGGTAGGGTGTCACTCAGGAGGTCCCTCCTCTACGGATCTGGGTGGGTGGTGTCACTCAGGAGGTCCCTCCTCTATGGATCTGGGTGGGTGGTGTCACTCAGGAGGTCCCTCCTCTATGGATCTGGGTGGGTGGTGTCACTCAGGAGGTCCCTCCTCTATGGATCTGGGTGGGTGGTGTCACTCAGGAGGTCCCTCCTCTATGGATCTGGGCGGTAGGGTGTCACTCAGGAGGTCCCTCCTCTACGGATCTGGGCGGTAGGGTGTCACTCAGGAGGTCCCTCCTCTACGGATCTGGGCGGGTGGTGTCACTCAGGAGGTCCCCCCTCTATGGATCTGGGCGGGTGGTGTCTTTCAGGAGGTCCCTCCTCTATGGATCTGGGCGGGTGGTGTCACTCAGGAGGTCCCTCCTCTATGGATCTGGGTGGGTGGTGTCACTCAGGAGGTCCCTCCTCTATGGATCTGGGCGGTAGGGTGTCACTCAGGAGGTCCCTCCTCTACGGATCTGGGCGGTAGGGTGTCACTCAGGAGGTCCCTCCTCTACGGATCTGGGCGGGTGGTGTCACTCAGGAGGTCCCCCCTCTATGGATCTGGGCGGGTGGTGTCTTTCAGGAGGTCCCTCCTCTATGGATCTGGGCGGGTGGTGTCACTCAGGAGGTCCCCCCTCTATGGATCTGGGCGGTAGGGTGTCACTCAGGAGGTCCCTCCTCTATGGATCTGGGTGGGTGGTGTCACTCAGGAGGTCCCTCCTCTACGGATCTGGGTGGGTGGTGTCACTCAGGAGGTCCCTCCTCTATGGATCTGGGTGGGTGGTGTCACTCAGGAGGTCCCTCCTCTATGGATCTGGGCGGGTGGTGTCACTCAGGAGGTCCCTCCTCTATGGATCTGGGCGGTAGGGTGTCACTCAGGAGATCCCTCCTCTATGGATCTGGGCGGTAGGGTGTCACTCAGGAGGTCCCTCCTCTATGGATCTGGGCGGGTGGTGTCACTCAGGAGGTCCCTCCTCTATGGATCTGAGCGGTAGGGTGTCACTCAGGAGGTCCCTCCTCTATGGATCTGGGCGGGTGGTGTCACTCAGGAGGTCCCTCCTCTATGGATCTGGGCGGGTGGTGTCACTCAGGAGGTCCCCCCTCTATGGATCTGGGCGGTAGGGTGTCACTCAGGAGGTCCCTCCTCTACGGATCTGGGTGGGTGGTGTCACTCAGGAGGTCCCTCCTCTATGGATCTGGGTGGGTGGTGTCACTCAGGAGGTCCCTCCTCTATGGATCTGGGCGGGTGGTGTCACTCAGAAGGTCCCTCCTCTATGGATCTGGGCGGGTGGTGTCACTCAGGAGGTCCCTCCTCTATGGATCTGGGCGGTAGGGTGTCACTCAGGAGGTCCCTCCTCTATGGATCTGGGCGGTAGGGTGTCACTCAGGAGGTCCCTCCTCTACGGATCTGGGCGGTAGGGTGTCACTCAGGAGATCCCTCCTCTACGGATCTGGGCGGTAGGGTGTCACTCAGGAGGTCCCTCCTCTACGGATCTGGGCGGTAGGGTGTCACTCAGGAGATCCCTCCTCTATGGATCTGGGCGGTAGGGTGTCACTCAGGAGGTCCCTCCTCTACGGATCTGGGCGGGTGGTGTCACTCAGGAGGTCCCTCCTCTATGGATCTGGGCGGTAGGGTGTCACTCAGGAGATCCCTCCTCTATGGATCTGGGCGGTAGGGTGTCACTCAGGAGGTCCCTCCTCTACGGATCTGGGCGGTAGGTGTCACTCAGGAGGTCCCTCCTCTATGGATCTGGGCGGGTGGTGTCTTTCAGGAGGTCCCTCCTCTATGGATCTGGGCGGTGGTGTCACTCAGGAGGTCCCTCCTCTATGGATCTGGGCCGTAGGGTGTCACTCAGGAGGTCCCTCCTCTATGGATCTGGGCGGGTGGTGTCACTCAGGAGGTCCCTCCTCTATGGATCTGGGCGGGTGGTGTCACTCAGGAGGTCCCCCCTCTATGGATCTGGGCGGTAGGGTGTCACTCAGGAGGTCCCTCCTCTACGGATCTGGGTGGGTGGTGTCACTCAGGAGGTCCCTCCTCTATGGATCTGGGTGGGTGGTGTCACTCAGGAGGTCCCTCCTCTATGGATCTGGACGGGTGGTGTCACTCAGAAGGTCCCTCCTCTATGGATCTGGGCGGGTGGTGTCACTCAGGAGGTCCCTCCTCTATGGATCTGGGCGGTAGGGTGTCACTCAGGAGGTCCCTCCTCTATGGATCTGGGCGGTAGGGTGTCACTCAGGAGGTCCCTCCTCTACGGATCTGGGCGGTAGGGTGTCACTCAGGAGATCCCTCCTCTATGGATCTGGGCGGTAGGGTGTCACTCAGGAGGTCCCTCCTCTATGGATCTGGGCGGGTGGTGTCACTCAGAAGGTCCCTCCTCTATGGATCTGGGCGGGTGGTGTCACTCAGGAGGTCCCTCCTCTATGGATCTGGGCGGTAGGGTGTCACTCAGGAGGTCCCTCCTCTATGGATCTGGGCGGTAGGGTGTCACTCAGGAGGTCCCTCCTCTACGGATCTGGGCGGTAGGGTGTCACTCAGGAGATCCCTCCTCTATGGATCTGGGCGGTAGGGTGTCACTCAGGAGGTCCCTCCTCTACGGATCTGGGCGGTAGGGTGTCACTCAGGAGATCCCTCCTCTATGGATCTGGGCGGTAGGGTGTCACTCAGGAGGTCCCTCCTCTACGGATCTGGGCGGGTGGTGTCACTCAGGAGGTCCCTCCTCTATGGATCTGGGCGGTAGGGTGTCACTCAGGAGATCCCTCCTCTATGGATCTGGGCGGTAGGGTGTCACTCAGGAGGTCCCTCCTCTACGGATCTGGGCGGTAGGTGTCACTCAGGAGGTCCCTCCTCTATGGATCTGGGCGGTAGGGTGTCACTCAGGAGGTCCCTCCTCTACGGATCTGGGCGGTAGGTGTCACTCAGGAGGTCCCTCCTCTATGGATCTGGGCGGGTGGTGTCTTTCAGGAGGTCCCTCCTCTATGGATCTGGGCGGTGGTGTCACTCAGGAGGTCCCTCCTCTATGGATCTGGGCCGTAGGGTGTCACTCAGGAGGTCCCTCCTCTATGGATCTGGGCGGGTGGTGTCACTCAGGAGGTCCCTCCTCTATGGATCTGGGTGGGTGGTGTCACTCAGGAGGTCCCTCCTCTACGGATCTGGGTGGGTGGTGTCACTCAGGAGGTCCCTCCTCTATGGATCTGGGTGGGTGGTGTCACTCAGGAGGTCCCTCCTCTATGGATCTGGGCGGGTGGTGTCACTCAGAAGGTCCCTCCTCTATGGATCTGGGCGGGTGGTGTCACTCAGGAGGTCCCTCCTCTATGGATCTGGGCGGTAGGGTGTCACTCAGGAGGTCCCTCCTCTATGGATCTGGGCGGTAGGGTGTCACTCAGGAGGTCCCTCCTCTACGGATCTGGGCGGTAGGGTGTCACTCAGGAGATCCCTCCTCTATGGATCTGGGCGGTAGGGTGTCACTCAGGAGGTCCCTCCTCTACGGATCTGGGCGGTAGGGTGTCACTCAGGAAGTCCCTCCTCTATGGATCTGGGTGGGTGGTGTCACTCAGGAGGTCCCTCCTCTATGGATCTGGGCGGGTGGTGTCACTCAGGAGGTCCCTCCTCTATGGATCTGGGCGGTAGGGTGTCACTCAGGAGGTCCCTCCTCTATGGATCTGGGCGGGTGGTGTCACTCAGGAGGTCCCTCCTCTATGGATCTGGGCGGGTGGTGTCACTCAGGAGGTCCCCCCTCTATGGATCTGGGCGGTAGGGTGTCACTCAGGAGGTCCCTCCTCTATGGATCTGGGTGGGTTGTGTCACTCAGGAGGTCCCTCCTCTATGGATCTGTGTGGGTGGTGTCACTCAGGAGGTCCCTCCTCTATGGATCTGGGCGGGTGGTGTCACTCAGGAGGTCCCTCCTCTATGGATCTGGGTGGGTGGTGTCACTCAGGAGGTCCCTCCTCTATGGATCTGGGCGGGTGGTGTCACTCAGGAGGTCCCTCCTCTATGGATCTGGGTGGGTGGTGTCACTCAGGAGGTCCCTCCTCTATGGATCTGGGCGGGTGGTGTCACTCAGGAGGTCCCCCCTGTATGGATCTGGGCGGTAGGGTGTCACTCAGGAGATCCCTCCTCTATGGATCTGGGCGGTAGGGTGTCACTCAGGAGATCCCTCCTCTATGGATCTGGGCGGTAGGGTGTCACTCAGGAGGTCCCTCCTCTACGGATCTGGGTGGGTGGTGTCACTCAGGAGGTCCCTCCTCTATGGATCTGGGCGGGTGGTGTCACTCAGGAGGTCCCTCCTCTATGGATCTGGGCGGTAGGGTGTCACTCAGGAGGTTCCTCCTCTACGGATCTGGGCGGTAGGGTGTCACTCAGGAGGTCCCTCCTCTACGGATCTGGGCGGGTGGTGTCACTCAGGAGGTCCCCCCTCTATGGATCTGGGCGGGTGGTGTCACTCAGGAGGTCCCTCCTCTATGGATCTGGGCGGTAGGGTGTCACTCAGGAGGTCCCTCCTCTACGGATCTGGGCGGTAGGGTGTCACTCAGGAGATCCCTCCTCTATGGATCTGGGCGGTAGGGTGTCACTCAGGAGGTCCCTCCTCTACAGATCTGGGCGGTAGGGTGTCACTCAGGAGATCCCTCCTCTATGGATCTGGGCGGTAGGGTGTCACTCAGGAGGTCCCTCCTCTACGGATCTGGGCGGTAGGGTGTCACTCAGGAAGTCCCTCCTCTATGGATCTGGGTGGGTGGTGTCACTCAGGAGGTCCCTCCTCTATGGATCTGGGCGGGTGGTGTCACTCAGGAGGTCCCTCCTCTATGGATCTGGGCGGTAGGGTGTCACTCAGGAGGTCCCTCCTCTATGGATCTGGGCGGGTGGTGTCACTCAGGAGGTCCCTCCTCTATGGATCTGGGCGGGTGGTGTCACTCAGGAGGTCCCCCCTCTATGGATCTGGGCGGTAGGGTGTCACTCAGGAGGTCCCTCCTCTATGGATCTGGGCGGGTGGTGTCACTCAGGAGGTCCCTCCTCTATGGATCTGGGCGGGTGGTGTCACTCAGGAGGTCCCTCCTCTATGGATCTGGGCGGGTGGTGTCACTCAGGAGGTCCCTCCTCTATGGATCTGGGCGGGTGGTGTCACTCAGGAGGTCCCTCCTCTATGGATCTGGGTGGGTGGTGTCACTCAGGAGGTCCCTCCTCTATGGATCTGGGCGGGTGGTGTCACTCAGGAGGTCCCCCCTGTATGGATCTGGGCGGTAGGGTGTCACTCAGGAGATCCCTCCTCTATGGATCTGGGCGGTAGGGTGTCACTCAGGAGGTCCCTCCTCTACGGATCTGGGTGGGTGGTGTCACTCAGGAGGTCCCTCCTATATGGATCTGGGCGGGTGGTGTCACTCAGGAGGTCCCCTTACAGATAAGCTGTGATGGGGTGTGATATGGATCTCTCTCCTCTTGGCCCTGGGATTGGTCACACGGGGCCCGGGGGGATTAGATGCTCGGTGGGGCCCGGGGGGATTGGATGCTCGGTGGGGCCCGGGGGGATTGGATGCTCGGTGGGGCCCGGGGGGGATTGGATGCTCGGTGGGGCCCGGGGGGATTGGATGCTCGGTGGGGCCCGGGGGGATTGGATGCTCGGTGGGGCCCGGGGGGGATTGGATGCTCGGTGGGGCCCGGGGGGGATTGGATGCTCGGTGGGGCCCGGGGGGATTGGATGCTCGGTGGGGCCCGGGGGGGATTGGATGCTCGGTGGGGCCCGGGGGGGATTGGATGCTCGGTGGGGCCCGGGGGGGATTGGATGCTCGGTGGGGCCCGGGGGGATTGGATGCTCGGTGGGGCCCGGGGGGGATTGGATGCTCGGTGGAGCCCGGGGGGGATTGGATGCTCGGTGGGGCCCGGGGGGGATTGGATGCTCGGTGGGGCCCGGGGGGGATTGGATGCTCGGTGGGGCCCATAGTGAAGTATTTCATAGAAGATGTCCTCCAAGGGGAAATGACGCAGCATAAAGCTGACCAGCTGGTTACTCAAGATGGCCGCCGGACCCCCGTGATCTGGCGGCGTGACGTCACAACGTGCGGGGCTCCCCCTTAATGCGTTTCGTACCAAATGTACATTATCAAAAGGGGCCGGACGTCACTGCTCTCCTCTATGTAGCTGTGGAATGTGCGGGCGCCATCTTGCCGACCATCCATGTGTGCTGCGCAGGAAGCGCGGATTGTGATGTATATACACAGAGAACACACAATGAAGCACAGAACGTATGGGCCAGCATCGAACTGGAATGAATCTGTACATCTATTATCAATACTACCAGATAACAACACAGACGTGGAAACATCAATTTCACATTTATTATTTATTACAGATCCTTCTATATCGCCATCAGTGTACTCCGCGCTCCATTCCCATCAGGCCCCGCCCCCGAGGAGCGTATAGGTGCGATGTATGGATGGCAGATATTAGAAATAGAATCTCCCTGAAATGGATTCATATTAATAATGGATGTTCCTTAACCCCTTCCATACTGCCCACTTCCCCCCCCTCCCCCCCTTCCATACCGCCCACTTCCCCCCCCTCCCCCCCTTCCATACCGCCCACTTCCCCCCCCTCCCCCCCTTCCATACCGCCCACTTCCCCCCCCTCCCCCCCTTCCATACCGCCCACTTCCCCCCCCTCCCCCCCTTCCATACCGCCCACTTCCCCCCCCTCCCCCCCTTCCATACCGCCCACTTCCCCCCCCTCCCCCCCTTCCATACTGCCCACTTCCCCCCCCTCCCCCCCTTCCATACCGCCCACTTCCCCCCCTCCCCCTCTTCCATACCGCCCACTTCCCCCCTCCCCCCCTTCCATACTGCCCACTTCCCCCCTTCCATACTGCCCACTTCCCCCCCCTCCCCCCCTTCCATACCGCGCACTCCCCCCCTTCCATACTGCCCACTTCCCCCCCCTCCCCCCCTTCCATACCGCGCACTTCCCCCCCAGGCCAGTTTTCAGGTCTCAGCGCTCTCACACCTTGAATGACAATTGCGCGGTCATACAACATTGTACCCAAACTAAGATTTTATCATTTTCTTCACACAACTAGAGCTTTCTTTTGGTGGTATTTAATCATCTCTGGGGTTTTTTATTTTTTGCTAAATTAAAAAAAAAGACCAAAAATTTTGAAAAAAAAAAGTTTTTCTTTGTTTCTGTTATAAAAGTTTACAAATAAATAATTGTTCTTCATAAATTTAGGCCGAGATGTATTCTGCTCCATGTCTTTGGGGAAATAACCCAAATTAGGATGTATTATTTATCTGTAGGAAAGTTATAGAGTTCACAAACTATGGGATAGATCTGAAAGCCGATCAATCCTGAAGTACTGACAGTCAATCTCATTTCTTGAGGTCCAAGAATGTCAGAATAGTACAGATATCCCCCAAATGTCAGGACGGTACAGATATCCCCCAAATGTCAGGACAGTACAGATATCCCCCAAATGTCAGGACAGTACAGATATCCCCCAAATGTCAGGACGGGACAGATATCCCCCAAATGTCAGGACAGTACAGATATCCCCCAAATGTCAGGACAGTACAGATATCCCCCAAATGTCAGGACGGTACAGATATCCCCCAAATGTCAGGACAGTACAGATATCCCCCAAATGTCAGAATAGTACAGATATCCCCCAAATGTCAGGACGGTACAGATACCCCCCAAATGTCAGGACGGTACAGATATCCCCCAAATGTCAGAATAGTACAGATATCCCCCAAATGTCAGGACGGTACAGATACCCCCCAAATGTCAGGACGGTACAGATATCCCCCAAATGTCAGAATAGTACAGATATCCCCCAAATGTCAGGACGGTACAGATACCCCCCAAATGTCAGGACGGTACAGATATCCCCCAAATGTCAGGACGGTACAGATATCCCCCAAATGTCAGGACGGTACAGATATCCCCCAAATGTCAGGACGGTACAGATATCCCCCAAATGTCAGGACAGTACAAATCCCCCCAAATGTCAGGACAGTACAAATCCCCCCAAATGTCAGGACGGTACAGATATCCCCCAAATGTCAGGACGGTACAGATATCCCCCCAAATGTCAGGACAGTACAGATATCCCCCAAATGTCAGGACGGTACAGATATCCCCCAAATGTCAGGACGGTACAAACCCCCCCAAATGTCAGGAAGGTACAAATCCCCCCAAATGTCAGGACAGTACAGATATCCCCCAAATGTCAGGACAGTACAGATATCCCCCAAATGTCAGGAAGGTACAAATCCCCCCAAATGTCAGGACAGTACAGATATCCCCCAAATGTCAGGATGGTACAAATCCACCCAAATGTCAGGAAGGTACAAATCCCCCCAAATGTCAGGACGGTACAGATACCCCCCAAATGTCAGGACGGTACAGATATCCCCCAAATGTCAGAATAGTACAGATATCCCCCAAATGTCAGGACGGTACAGATACCCCCCAAATGTCAGGACAGTACAGATACCCCCCAAATGTCAGGACGGTACAGATATCCCCCAAATGTCAGGACGGTACAGATATCCCCCAAATGTCAGGACGGTACAGATATCCCCCAAATGTCAGGACGGTACAGATATCCCCCAAATGTCAGGACGGTACAGATATCCCCCAAATGTCAGAACAGTACAGATATCCCCCAAATGTCAGGACGGTACAGATATCCCCCAAATGTCAGGACGGTACAGATATCCCCCAAATGTCAGGACAGTACAAATCCCCCCAAATGTCAGGACAGTACAAATCCCCCCAAATGTCAGGACGGTACAGATATCCCCCAAATGTCAGGACGGTACAGATATCCCCCAAATGTCAGGACGGTACAGATATCCCCCAAATGTCAGGACAGTACAAATCCCCCCAAATGTCAGGACAGTACAAATCCCCCCAAATGTCAGGACAGTACAAATCCCCCCAAATGTCAGGACGGTACAGATATCCCCCAAATGTCAGGACGGTACAGATATCCCCCAAATGTCAGGACGGTACAAACCCCCCCAAATGTCAGGAAGGTACAAATCCCCCCAAATGTCAGGACAGGACAGATATCCCCCAAATGTCAGGACGGTACAGATATCCCCCAAATGTCAGAACAGTACAGATATCCCCCCAAATGTCAGGACGGTACAGATATCCCCCAAATGTCAGAACAGTACAGATATCCCCCCAAATGTCAGGACGGTACAGATATCCCCCAAATGTCAGAACAGTACAGATATCCCCCAAATGTCAGGACGGTACAGATATCCCCCAAATGTCAGGACGGTACAGATATCCCCCCAAATGTCAGGACAGTACAGATATCCCCCAAATGACCCCTTTTTGCAGAGTAGACAGTCCGACGTACTTCATAAGAGGAATGGCGAGTTTTTTGAAGTTGTATTTTTTTTGTCATAATTTTTTGGAAAATTAAAAAATGATTTTCACTGTTTGTTTTCCATCCTGTCCCCAGTGCAGTGCAGCGTCGTCATGTAACTGGCATGGCGGTGATCAGGGACACTGACTGGTGAGGGGGGGGGGGGGGGATCCGTGTCGGTTTGTTTACACAATTTCCTTCTTTCAAAGAATGACTTCTAAGCAATCATTTACCTGAATGACATCCATCCATTCAGGGGTTTGTGCTTAGCTGTGATTGGCCCAGCTTGTGCATGTGATCTCTGTGACCAATCACAGCTAGACACACTAGTATACAATGGATGGCATGAAAGGAAGCCATGCATTGTATACAACTGTCATGTGACCTGCTGTGATTGGTCGATCGGGCCGGTACACAGATCTGTCATGGGGCGTGTCCGAGGCACATGGCCAGTGACAGACGGCTCTGCGGGGGGCAAACTGCGCATGTCTGAAAGGACGCCATATGGCTTCCACCCGGAGGGACGAGGGCCCCACCGAGCATCCAATCCCCCCCGGGCCCCACCGAGCATCCAATCCCACCGAGCACCTAATCCCCCCAGTCCCCACCGAGCATCTAACCCCCCCCCAGGCCCCACCGAGCATCCAATCCCACCGAGCATCCAATCCCCCCGGGCCCCACCAAGCATCTAACCCCCCCGGGCCCCACCGAGCATCTAATCCCCCCGGGCCCCACCGAGCATCCAATCCCACCGAGCACCTAATCCCCCCAGTCCCCACCGAGCATCTAACCCCCCCCCAGGCCCCACCGAGCATCTAACCCCCCCGGGCCCCACCAAGCATCTAATCCCACCGAGCACCTAATCCCCCCGGGCCCCACCGAGCACCTAATCCCCCCGGGCCCCACCGAGCACCTAATCCCCCCGGGCCCCACCGAGCATCTAATCCCCCCGGGCCCCACCGAGCACTTAATCCCCCCGGTCCCCACCGAGCACCTAATCCCCCCGGGCCCCACCGAGCATCCAATCCCCCCGGGCGACCAATCCCAGGGCCCAGAGGAGAGAGATCCATATCACACCCCATCACAGCTTATCTGTAAGGGGACCTCCTGAGTGACACCACCCGCCCAGATCCATAGAGGAGGGACCTCCTGAGTGACACCACCCGCCCAGATCCATAGAGGAGGGACCTCCTGAGTGACACCCTACCGCCCAGATCCATAGAGGAGGGACCTCCTGAGTGACACCACCCGCCCAGATCCATAGAGGAGGGACCTCCTGAGTGACACCCTACCGCCCAGATCCATATAGGAGGGACCTCCTGAGTGACACCACCCTCCCAGATCCATAGAGGAGGGACCTCCTGAGTGACACCCTACCGCCCAGATCCATAGAGGAGGGACCTCCTGAGTGACACCCTACCGCCCAGATCCATAGAGGAGGGACCTCCTGAGTGACACCACCCGCCCAGATCCATAGAGGAGGGACCTCCTGAGTGACACCCTACCGCCCAGATCCATAGAGGAGGGACCTCCTGAGTGACACAATACCACCCAGATCCATAGAGGAGGGGCCTCCTGAGTGACACCACCCGCCCAGATCCATGGAGGAGGTTATCCATACCAGGCTGCATCCTGTTCCATTACAGAGGGAACCTCCTGAGTGACACCCTACCGCCCAGATCTGTAGAGGAGGTTATCCATACCAGGCTGCATTCCATTACAGAGGGGGACTTCTGGCTGTTTCTATATAATGCGCTTCAGGTGAGTGTGCAATCTTCCTGTCGGCACGTCACCAGACTGCCTGCTATACTGGGACCATTACTCACCGATCCGGACTGAACTATGTGAATCCAGGGTGTAGCTTGTTTGGGATATTTGGGACACATCCGCACTGTGATTGGACATTCATGTTCTGCAGATCTCAGTGCTTTCAGCAGCAGTTTGTGACATTTGGACCTCCGGCGTGCCTTCATCCTCCGCGCTGCACTACGTCAGATATGTTTGGATTTTAGGGGGTGACATACAGCCAGCAGAGGGCGGATCATTCCTCATAATCCTGAGGGGGGAGGAGCTCTCTCCGAGTCTGGACTCTTCCATTGGGTGGTCCTGTAGGGATGAAATGTTCTATGGGGGATGAAGGGTCCTAAAGGGATAAAAGGTCCTATGGGGATAAAGAGTTCTGTAGGGGATGAAGGGTTCTGTAGGGGGACGAAGGGTCCTGTAGGGGGACGAAGGGTCCTGTGAGGGGATGAAGGGTCCTGTGAGGGGATGAAGGGTCCTATGGAGATGAAAGGTCCTATGGGGATGAAGAGTTCTGTAGGGGATAAAGAGTTCTGTAGGGAATGAAGGGTCCTATGGAGATGAAGGTTCTTGTAGGGGAATGAAGGGTCCTATGCGGATGAAGGGTCCTGTAGGGGAATGAAGGGTCCTATGGGGATGAAGGGTCCTGTAGGGGATGAAAGGTCCTATGGAGATGAAGGTTCTTGTAGGGGAATGAAGGGTCCTGTAAGGAATGAAGGGTCCTATGGGGATGAAGGGTCCTGTAGGGGATGAAGGGTTCTATAGGAATAAAAGGTCCTATGTGGATGAAGTGTCCAATGCGGATGAAGGGTCCTGTAGGGGATGAAGGGTCCTATGCAGATGAAGGGTCCTGTAGGGGATGAAGGGTCCAATGCAGATGAAGGGTCCTGTAGGGGATGAAGGGTCCTATGCAGATGAAGGGTCCTGTAGGGGATGAAGGGTCCAATGCAGATGAAGGGTCCTGTAGGGGATGAAGGGTCCTATGCAGATGAAGGGTCCTATGTGGATGAAGGGTCCTGTAAGGGACGAAGGGTGCTATGAGGATGAGGCCACCAATCATCTGACGGCCTTATTTATATGGAATTAAAGGGGAATCCCGCTGCTGAATTTAAAACAACATTGACAGCTCCAGTCCACAAAGGAGGTACTTTAGGAACCCTTTCCAGATATGAGGAGAGTCCCTCCCCCCCCACAGGCATTGGTGGTTTCTAAGACCCGGAAGGGGTTAAATCCCCCATAGTGGGCAGTACTGGGTCCCTAATGAGAGATCCGGTTTGTAGGGAGTTCACCATCTCCAACCTTCAGTGAAGAGTCTTCCCAGGTCCCTGAGAGACACAGATCATCTCTTCTCAGGGGATGGAGAGGTTGGGGGACATAGTTGGCCTCTGTCCTCTCATGACCGGGGCCCCTGGCCGTCTCTCTTTATTGACCATCACGGTGATTATCCTCTGATCTATAGGGAGCTGAGTGGAGTGTTTCCTCTTTTGATGGGGATTTTTACCCCCAAAGATGTGGAGCCACTCTGGGCGCTCGTTCTCCGCCCTCACCGATCCCTATATGGGATGGTGGGAGAGGCCTCCCATTTTTGGGGTGATGTTCCTGTCTATCACACCTCATATTTTATCATCATTATGCTGGTGACCTGATACTCCGGGGACCATGGAGGAGTTCCTGACATGCCTTCATGACAACTCTCTGATACTCGAGGTCCGGGGAGGAGTTCCTGACATGCCTTCATGACAACTCCCTGATACTCCGGGGACCATGGAGGAGTTCCTGACATGCCTTCATGACAACTCTCTGATACTCGAGGTCCGGGGAGGAGTTCCTGACATGCCTTCATGACAACTCCCTGATACTCCGGGGACCATGGAGGAGTTCCTGACATGCCTTCATGACAACTCCCTGATACTCCGGGGACCATGGAGGAGTTCCTGACGTGCCTTCATGACAACTCCCTGAATTCGAGGTCCGGGGAGGAGTTCCTGACGTGCCTTCATGACAACTCCCTGAATTCGAGGTCCGGGGAGGAGTTCCTGACATGCCTTCATGACAACTCCCTGATACTCCGGGGACCATGGAGGAGTTCCTGACATGCCTTCATGACAACTCCCTGATACTCCGGGGACCATGGAGGAGTTCCTGACATGCCTTCATGACAACTCCCTGATACTCCGGGGACCATGGAGGAGTTCCTGACGTGCCTTCATGACAACTCCCTGAATTCGAGGTCCGGGGAGGAGTTCCTGACGTGCCTTCATGACAACTCCCTGAATTCGAGGTCCGGGGAGGAGTTCCTGACGTGCCTTCATGACAACTCCCTGAATTCGAGGTCCGGGGAGGAGTTCCTGACGTGCCTTCATGACAACTCCCTGATACTCCGGGGACCATGGAGGAGTTCCTGACATGCCTTCATGACAACTCCCTGATACTCCGGGGACCATGGAGGAGTTCCTGACATGCCTTCATGACAACTCCCTGATACTCCGGGGACCATGGAGGAGTTCCTGACATGCCTTCATGACAACTCCCTGATACTCCGGGGACCATGGAGGAGTTCCTGACGTGCCTTCATGACAACTCCCTGAATTCGAGGTCCGGGGAGGAGTTCCTGACGTGCCTTCATGACAACTCCCTGAATTCGAGGTCCGGGGAGGAGTTCCTGACGTGCCTTCATGACAACTCCCTGAATTCGAGGTCCGGGGAGGAGTTCCTGACGTGCCTTCATGACAACTCCCTGATACTCCGGGGACCATGGAGGAGTTCCTGACATGCCTTCATGACAACTCCCTGATACTCCGGGGACCATGGAGGAGTTCCTGACATGCCTTCATGACAACTCCCTGATACTCCGGGGACCATGGAGGAGTTCCTGACATGCCTTCATGACAACTCCCTGATACTCCGGGGACCATGGAGGAGTTCCTGACATGCCTTCATGACAACTCCCTGATACTCCGGGGACCATGGAGGAGTTCCTGACGTGCCTTCATGACAACTCCCTGAATTCGAGGTCCGGGGAGGAGTTCCTGACGTGCCTTCATGACAACTCCCTGAATTCGAGGTCCGGGGAGGAGTTCCTGACGTGCCTTCATGACAACTCCCTGAATTCGAGGTCCGGGGAGGAGTTCCTGACGTGCCTTCATGACAACTCCCTGAATTCGAGGTCCGGGGAGGAGTTCCTGACATGCCTTCATGACAACTCCCTGATACTCCGGGGACCATGGAGGAGTTCCTGACATGCCTTCATGACAACTTCCTGATACTCCGGGGACCATGGAGGAGTTCCTGACATGCCTTCATGACAACTCCCTGAATTCGAGGTCCGGGGAGGAGTTCCTGACGTGCCTTCATGACAACTCCCTGATACTCCGGGGACCATGGAGGAGTTCCTGACATGCCTTCATGACAACTCCCTGATACTCCGGGGACCATGGAGGAGTTCCTGACATGCCTTCATGACAACTCCCTGAATTCGAGGTTCACGGGGCAGATGAGTGTTAGACTTTAGCTTATAATTTGGCAAGCACTGGAGTAAAGGGGACCTCAAATGTGGCCCCTGACATCACCAAAGGGCCCCATGTAATGTTCAAACCTTTTCTCGGAGAGCCCCATCTCTGGGTACCGTCCTCTCTCCAAGTTTTTCTCCTTGAAGGTAACAAGAAGTTACACCCGGCTCCACTGTACATGCAAATCCAGATGTGGAGAGGACGGGTGTCCCCGTATTGTTAGGGACAATGAGATCGTTCCAACTACAAACATTCGGGGACACTCTATATCATTTACTGGATTATGTCATACAGTATGTAGAAGGCCTCCAGGATCGCCTCCGTGACAGAAGACCTCCTGGATCGCCTCAGTGATAGAAGACCTCCAGGATCGCCTCCGTGACAGAAGGCCTCCGGGATCGCCTCCGTGACAGAAGGCCTCCGGGATCGCCTCCGTGACAGAAGGCCTCCTGGATTGCCTCCGTGATAGAAGACCTCCTGGATCGCCTCCGTGATAGAAGACCTCCAGGATCGCCTCCGTGACAGAAGGCCTCCGGGATCGCCTCCGTGACAGAAGGGCTCCGGGATCGCCTCCGTGACAGAAGGGCTCCGGGATCGCCTCCGTGACAGAAGGGCTCCGGGATCGCCTCCGTGACAGAAGGGCTCCGGGATCGCCTCCGTGACAGAAGGGCTCCGGGATCGCCTCCGTGACAGAAGGCCTCCGGGATCTCCTCCGTGACAAAAGGCCTCCAGGATCGCCTCCGTGACAGAAGGGCTCCGGGATCGCCTCCGTGACAGAAGGCCTCCGGGATCTCCTCCGCGACAGAAGGCCTCCGGGATCGCCTCCGCGACAGAAGGCCTCCTGGATCGCCTCCCTGACAGAAGGCCTCCGGGATCGCCTCCCGGACAGAAGGCCTCCGGGATCGCCTCCATGACAGAAGACCTCCGGGATCGCCTCCGTGACAGAAGACCTCCTGGATCGCCTCCATGACAGAAGACCTCCTGGATCGCCTCCATGACAGAAGACCTCCGGGATCCCCTCCGTGCCCCAAGGAGAGGACGAGAGAGTCTTCTGGATATTGCACTTCCAGGTGAGGATTCCGGGGGCTATGAGTGACCCGCTATGGTGAGGTATTCTCCCAGGACGGGGGAAGGTGTCACGTGTTGGTCGGGGGGATGTTTCTGGATTTTGTTGCTTGGTCTGTATCATCCTCCAATCACATGACGATACCTATGAGGGAGATTGATGTGTACCTGAGCAGTGCCTGGGTGTGTATATCAGATGGTGGGCTCAGATACTCGGGTTATGAGGGAGCACAGTGAGACTATTCCACCATGTCTCCCCCCCCCCCCCCCCATCCCCTTCCCCCGTGGGGTGTTCCGTGGATAATGCATCTGATTTCTAGGAGGATCGCAGGAGGAGAACCATCTGGACTTTTGTTTTCCAGTCGAGATGGTTGTGGTCTTGGTTGGTGCCTCATATATACGACAGATGACAAGTCCTGAGATGGAGGCCGACCTGGAGCAGCATCCTCTCTGACACCTTCTCTTGTTTCTCTCCAGCGGATTCCGATGACGGCCTTTTAGACGAATATTATTATTATAACGACGAGGATGATGATGATGGAGAGGATGATGATGATATCAGAATCTGGGACAACAACCCCTATCAGAGCAACTATTGTGGCTTCCGTCCCTCTTTTCTGTTCCCCCAGAATTATAGATTACCCCAACCTAGATATATAACCCAGGAGGTAAGTACCACGCTCCAGGGGTGAGGACTGTACATAGTGGTAGGCAGATGACACGAGGGAAGGTCTCCAGGGTACTGGAGGGGAGTAGAAGGCTTCTATGGTAGATAGGAGAGGAGCTGAAAGTCGGTGAGAGAGGAGAGCAAAAAAAGTTAATTGGCAAGTGAAGAAGGAAAGGAAAAGTTCAAAAAAAGTGGGAGAGGAGGGGAAGGGGTAGGTGGGAGATAAGAGGACAGGATTGGTGGTAGGTGGGAGAAGAGAGGACAGGATTGGTGGTAGGTGGGAGAAGAGAGGACAGGATTGGTGGTAGGTGGGAGAAGAGAGGACAGGATTGGTGGTAGGTGGGAGAAGAGAGGATGGGGTTGGTGGTAGGTGGGTTAGGAGAGGACAGGATTGGTGGTAGGTGGGTTAGGAGAGGATGGGGTTGGTGGGAGAGGACGGGGTTGGTGGTAGGTGGGAGAGGACGAGATTGGTGGTAGGTGGGTTAGGAGAGGACAGGATTGGTGGTAGGTGGGTTAGGAGAGGATGGGGATGGTGGGAGAGGACGGGATTGGTGGTAGGTGGGAGATGATGGGATTGGTGGTAGGTGGGCTAGGAGAGGAAAGGATTGGTGGTTGGTAGAGGAGGGGAATAGATTGGTGGTAGGTGGGTGAGGAGAAGATGGGGTTGGTGGGAGAGGAGAGGACAGGATTGGTGGTAGATGGGAGAGGAGAGGACAGGATTGGTGGTAGGTGGATTAGGAGAGAACGGGATTGGTAGGTGGGAGAGGAGAAAACGGGATTGGTGGTAGGTGGGAGAGGAGAGGACGGGATTGGTGGTATGTGAGTTAGGAGAGGACAGGATTGGTGGTAGGTGGGTTAGGAGAGGATGGGATTGCTGGTTGGTAGTAGAGGAGGGGGATGGATTGGTGGTTGGTAGTGGAGGAGGGGGATGGATTGGTGGTTGGTAGTGGAGGAGGGGGATGGATTGGTGGTTGGTAGTGGAGGAGGGGGATGGATTGGTGGTTGGTAGTGGAGGAGGGGGATGGATTGGTGGTTGGTAGTGGAGGAGGGGGATGGATTGGTGGTTGGTAGTGGAGGAGGGGGATGGATTGGTGGTTGGTAGTGGAGGAGGGGGATGGATTGGTGGTTGGTGGCACAGATGTCACATGACATATCTTTGCTATGAAGGAGGCGGACCGGAACGCCAAGGAACTATTAGAAGAGGAGAAGAAGGAGAAGGAGAAGGCTGATAAGAAGAGACTGAAGAAGAAGGTATGCTATTGGCTGACTGCTGACTCCACCCCCTCTGATCTCCGTGGCCTACATATGGAAGTAACGGTTTGTATTGTTCCTGGTGATTCTAGAGGCAGAAAGATCGCAAGCGCCAGCAGAAGCTGCAGGAGGCTCAGGATGGCAAGACCTCATTGGAGGAGAAGACGGTCAGTGAGGGATTCTGGGTACAAGGTGTCCCTGCAGCGTACAAAGAGCCCCGGACCCCCGATATTCCCCTCATCATTTCTCTGATGTATCCAATGCATCCTGAGGGGGGGCGGGGCATATGACCATCTCCCATATGACATTGCTTTGGTCTAGCAGCCAATCACCATGACTAAACACCGTCACATGACCAAGGGAGTGACACCACTACTCCACTGACACCATCCAACATGGGAAAATAGCTTTGCATCAGCAGTGTTGGGGGTGCTTCTGGTAAATGAATATTTGGGGGGGGGGGGGTCATTGCACAGACACAGGGAGACGGGTTCTCTTCAATGTGGCAGCTGCATCCCATAGATGTGGCCTCCTGGAGGGAGCACAGCACATCAGTAAGGTCATCCCTCCTGTCAGCATGTTCCCAGTGTTACACATTTCTATAGGTAGGCTTGGGGTCACTGGCTTGAGGTCAGGGCCACTGGGCTAGAGATAGGACCACCGGGCTAGAGATAGGACCACCGAGCTAGAGATAGGACCACCGGGCTAGAGATAGGACCACCGGGCTAGAGATAGGACCACCGGGCTAGAGATAGGACCACCGGGCTAGAGATAGGACCACCGGGCTAGAGATAGGACCACCGGGCTAGAGATAGGGCCACCGGGCTAGAGATAGGGCCACCGGGCTAGAGATAGGGCCACCGGGCTAGAGATAGGACCACCGGGCTAGAGATAGGACCACCGGGCTAGAGATAGGGCCACCGGGCTAGAGATAGGGCCACCGGGCTAGGTTTAGGGTCACAGGGATTGGGTTGTCACTAGGCTTAGCTTAGAGTCACTTAGTTAGGGATTGGGTAACGAGGTTAACCCCTCCCCTTCCAGAGGATTCCCCCTCCAGAGGATCCCCCCCCCCATCCCCCTCCAGAGGATTCCCCCCCCCCATCCCCCTCCAGAGGATTTCCCCCCCCCCTCCCCCTCCAGAGGATTCCCCCATCCCCCTCCAGTGGATTCCCCCCCATCCCCCTCCAGAGGATTTC